>NC_057795.1:19743251-19772390 GCF_018294505.1 Triticum aestivum
TTTATTGCAACTCATCCGAGTGATAAACTTAAGTGTAAAATGGGCGGAGTAGTTCCGCGTTCCAAGCTCGGGGCTCGTCGATATTATGTTCGACGTTGTAAAGACGGTACGCCCCGTTGTGGAGAACTTTGGTGACGATGAAGGGTCCTTCCCAAGAAGGAGCAAGCTTGTGATGTTTCTTCTGATCCACTCGGAGAACTAAATCTCCTTCCTGGAAGGCTCGACCCCTCACATTTCTGGCGTGGAAACGACGCAAATCTTGTTGGTAGATGGTCGATCGGATCAGAGCCATCTCCCTTTCTTCCTCTAAAAGGTCGACTGCGTCCTGCCGCGCTTGTTCAGCTTCTGCTTCGTTGTAGATCTCAACTCGAGGAGCATTGTGGAGAAGATCACTCGGCAAGACTGCTTCAGCTCCGTAGACCAAGAAGAATGGAGTTCTTCCGGTCGATCGATTAGGTGTGGTCCGCAGTCACCAAAGCACCGAGGGAAGTTCGTCGACCCACGCTCCAGCTGCATGCTTGAGATCATGCATCAGTCGGGGTTTCAATCCCTTGAGAATCAGGCCATTGGCTCGCTCTGCTTGTCCATTCGTCTGCGGATGGGCGACTGAAGCATAGTCGACTCATGTGCCTTGAGAGTTGCAAAAATCCCTGAATTCCTCCGAGTCAAAGTTCGACCCATTATCCGTAATGATGTTGTGCGGGACTCCATATCTGAATATCAGTTCCCTGATGAAGCTAACAACAGTACCGGCGTCAAGGTTCTTGATTGGTTTAGCCTCAATCCACTTGGTGAACTTGTCGACTCCCACCAGTACATGCGTGAAGCCACTTCGACCTGTTCTCAAAGGACCGACCATGTCCAACCCCCATACTGCGAAAGGCCAGACGAGTGGAATGGTCTTCAGAGCTGATGCAGGCTTGTGCGACATATTCGAGTAGAACTGACATCCTTCGCACTTATCCACTATTTCCTTTGCCATCTCATTCGCCTTTGGCCAGTAAAATCCGGCTCGGTATGCTTTGGCCACGATGGTCCGAGAGGACGCATGATGACCACAGGTCCCCGAGTGGATATCATTAAGGATGATTCGACGTTCTTCTGGTGTTATGCACTTCTGACCAACTCCAGTCGCGCTTTCTCTATATAACTGTCCTTTGATTACGGTAAAGGCTTTAGATCGACGGACGATCTGTCGAGCCTCTTCCTCATCCTCCGGAAGTTCTTTTCTCAGGATATACGCGATATACGGAACTGTCCAGTCGGGAATGACCACCAAGACCTCCATGACCAAGTCGACCACTGCTGGGACTTCAACCTCAGTCGGATCCGTGGCACTCTTGGGCTGTGGAGCTTCTTCGGTGAAAGGATCTTCTTTGACTGACGGAGTGTGTATATGCTCCAAGAACACACCACTCGGAATGGCTCCTCTCTTGGAACCTATCTTTGCTAGATCATCAGCTGCTTGATTTTTCAGTCGGGGTATATGATGGAGCTCCAACCCCTCGAACTTCTTTTCCAGCTTCCTCACTGCACTGCAGTATCCAGTCATGGCTGGGCTTCTCACGTCCCACTCCTTCATCACTTGGTTGACCACTAAATCTGAATCGCCATAGACCATCAGGCGACGGACGCCGAGTGAAATGGCCATGCGCAATCCGTATAAGAGGGCCTCATACTCTGCCTCATTGTTGGAGGAATCAAAGTGAATCTGGAGCACATATCTGAGCTTATCTCCTCTGGGGGAAACCATGACAACCCCAGCACCGGAACCATTCAACATCTTAGAGCCATCAAAAAACATGGTCCAATGCTCCGAGTGAACTTCAGTCGGCTGCTGCTGTTCAATCCACTCGGCGAGGAAATCTGCTATTGCCTGGGACTTAATGGCTTTCTTTGCTTCAAACTTGATATCAAGGGGAAGAAGTTCAATCGCCCATTTTGCCACTCGACCAGTTGCATCTCTGTTGTGCAAAATCTCTGATAGTGGAGCGTCGCTGACGACTCTGATGGAATGATCAGAGAAATAATGAGCAACCTTCTTTGTGGTCATGTATATTCCATACACAAGCTTCTGATAATGAGGATATCTCTGCTTGGATGGAGTCAAGACTTCAGACAAATAATACACTGGGCGCTGAACTTTGAAAGCTTTTCCTTCTTCTTCCCGCTCGACCGTAAGCACTGTACTGACGACTTGTCCTGTGGCTGCGATATAAAGCAACAGAGGCTCTTTGCTGATTGGAGCAGCAAGCACCGGCTGGGTGGAGAGCAGAGCTTTTAGCTCGGCAAACGCTGCATCAGCTTCTGGAGTCCACTCGAACTTGTCTGCCTTCTTCATTAGTCGGTAAAGAGGCAATGCCTTTTCACCGAGTCATGAGATGAATCGACTTAATGCGGCCAAGCATCCAGTAAGCTTCTGGACATCGTGCACTCGCACAGGGCGTTTCATTCGGAGAATAGTGCCGATCTTTTCTGGATTAGCGTCGATCCCTCGCTCGGAAACGAGAAAACCGAGTAACTTGCCACCAGGAACTCCGAATGTGCACTTTGATGGATTGAGCTTGATATCATACCTTCTGAGGTTGGCAAATGTTTCGGTGAGGTCAGCGAGCAGGTCGGAACCTTTTCGTGACTTGACGACGATATCATCCATATACGCTTCCACATTCCGACTGATTTGAGTGAGTAGACACTTCTGAATCATTCGCATAAATGTGGCTCCGGCATTCTTGAGGCCGAATGGCATGGTGATATAGCAGAAGCACCCGAATGGAGTGATGAAAGCTGTTTTTACCTCGTCGGGTCCGTACAGACGGATCTGGTGGTACCCGGAGTAGGCGTCTAGAAAAGACAATCTCTCGCATCCCGCGGTTGAGTCAACAATTTGATCTATGCGAGGGAGAGGAAAATGATCTTTCGGGTAGGCCCGGTTGATGTGCTTGAAATGAATGCACATTCAGAGCGATTTGTCCTTCTTAGGAACCATGACGACATTAGCGAGCCATTCGGAGTGGTATATCTCTCGGATAAATCCTGCCGCCAACAGTCGAGCCACTTCCTCACCAATGGCTTTTCTCTTCTGGACGGCGGACCGCCGAAGATGCTCTTTGACTGGTTTTGCTGATGAGTCGACTCTTAGGCGATGCTCAGCCAGTCCCCTGGGAACACCTGGCGGGCTTCCATGCAAAAATGTCCCAGTTCTCACGGAGGAACTGGATGAGCGCTTCTTCCTATTTCGGGTCGAGTGTTGTGGAGATGTGGGTCGAGGTTGCATCGGGGTCGGTCGGGTGAATGTGAACAGGCTTCGTCTCACCGGACGACTGAAATGCAGATTCTGTGGCGGGTTTCTTGGATCGCAGCAAATCACTCGGATCTGCGTTTTGCTTGTATTCTTCAAACTCGACCGCTGTCACCTGGGAATCAGCAATCTTTGAGACCTTCTGAAAGCACTCTTCTGCCTTTTTCCGATCACCGGTGACAGTGATCACTCCTTTGGGGCCGGGCATCTTCAATTTGAGGTACACGTAACATGGTCGAGCCATGAACCGTGCATAAGCTGGTCTCCCCAAAATGGCATGATATGCACTCTGAAAATCCACGACCTCAAACGTCAACTTCTCTTTGCGAAAATGTTTCGAATCACCAAACACCACGTCCAGAGCTATTTGGCCGAGTGACTCGGCTTTCTTCCCTGGTATAACTCCATGAAATCTCATGTTACTGGTGCTCAGTCGGGACATCGGAATGCCCATTCCTTTCAGTGTGTCTGCATACAACAAATTCATCCCGCTACCACCGTCCATCAGCACTTTTGTCAGTCGAGTGCCTTCGACAACTGGATCGACCACCAAAGCTTGCCTCCCAGGGGTGGCAATATGAGTCGGGTGATCAGATTGGTCGAATGTGATGGGTGTTTGGGACCATCTCAGATAATTTGCTTTTGCTGGGGTAACCATGTTCACCTCGCGGTTAATGACTTTCAATCGACTCTTGCTTTCCACATCTGCAAAGATCATCAGAGTGGAGTTGACATGCGGATATCCTTCCTCACTGTCCTCCTTGTCTTCGGCCTTGTCCGACTCCTTTTCCTTGTCTTTAGACTGTTTTCCTTGAAACTGCTGGATTAGGAGTCGACATTGGCGAGTGGTATGCTTTGGGTAAATGATATTCCCCTCTTCATCTTTCTTCGTGTGGATGTGACACGGCATATCCATCACGTCGTTCCCTTCTTTATCCTTTACCTTCTTAGGGTTCCAGGATCCTTTTGGTTTCCCTTTAAACTTTCCATGAGTCACGGCCAGAGCCTCTCCAGGAGCTGCCGGTTCAGCCTTCCGCTTCTGTTTCCGACTGGTGTTTCCCTTCTCCGACTGGCTCGGCTTGTGCTTGCCGCTTCGGAGTTGGTCTTCTTCTTCGCCGTTGGCGTACTTGGTAGCAATTTCCATCATCCGACTCAAGGTCATGTCTCCGGTTCGACCAAATTTCAAACTCAATTCTCTGTTCTTGACACCATCCTTGAAGGCGGAGACTGCCTGATGATCAGACACATTCTCCACAGTATGGTGCAAAGTGATCCATCTCTGAATATACTCCCTGAGAGTCTCATTGGTCTTCTGCACGCAGACTTGCAGCCCCGTCAATCCAGCTGGTCGCTTGCAAGTTCCTTCAAACGTTCTGACGAATAGTCGGGACAGATCTTCCCAAGTGTAAATGCTGCTAGGAGGTAACTGATTCAACCACGCTCTGGCAGAACCTTCCAACATGAGGGGCAAATGCTTCATGGCCACCTCGTCATTCCCACCACCAATCTGAACCGCCACTCGGTAGTCCTCAAGCCAAGTTTCAGGCTTAGACTCACCGGTGAACTTGCTGACTCCTGTTGCCAACCTGAAATTGGGAGGAATCACTGCGGCTCTGATAGCTCTGCTGAAACATTCCAGACCAAAAACATGCACTCGACTGCTCGTGGGCGCATCTCTGTCGAGTCCACCTCGATGGGCTCTGTTCCGGTCGACCAAGCCTTGCACGATAATGGATCGCGCGTCGAAGCCTGGTTCTCTGGGGTCGACTGGAACTCTTCACCCCGCACTGAGCTGACGTCTGTCATCTTGCTGCCGAGGAGTGTAAGACCCACCCCTCGGAGGGGAAGTGGGCACTCGACGCCTATCATCTCGGTCGTGTCGGTCTCCATATTGGTCTCGCCGATTCTCGCGCCCTTCACGCCGTGGAGGCGATCTGGGACTGTGAGCCGACTGAACTGTATCCGCAGTGACGGATTGACTGTGAATTCTGTTGCGCGACTGCGACACGGCTGAATTCTGATCTCCTGCTGCCCGGAGCAGATCCCTGATCTGCATCAAGCCTCTGCCAGCTTCCGACTGAGAGGGCTGGATGGACTCTGCTATACAGGTCGCAGCTGCTAAATTCTGGATTGGGGTTCGATATACCTGAGTCGGCGGGAAGAGTTTACGTCGATTGGCGTCGGGAACTCGTTGCCTCGTGCGCTCGTCGAGTGCTCGCTGAAGATTCTCCAGGCGAGCGCGTTCGGCCAAATTGGCCAAACGTGCCTCCTCCAAGGCATGAGCCTCGGTGGTTTCTCCTGCGATGGGAGTATGCAGGGCATCCATGTTCCTGCGGCAAAGTTCTTCTCTTTTCAGAGAGTCGAGTGGCTCGGGCTGGTACTCTTCGTGGTCTCGTGCGGGGTTGCCTCCGTCGCCTGCCCCACCATCACGGGCGAAGCCAGGGGGGCTGCGAGGCCCGTCGACCATCAGGATTTCCGCCGCTGGATCACTGCTATCGCATTCGGATGCAGTCTCTACAGAGCCAGTCGACAGATCGAACAGGCCGTGGAGAGATTCGTCGGGCTCGATTGCCGCAACTTGGGTGGTGGCCGTCTGGCGAGCCACCGCGTGTCTCACCCACCGCTGAAGCCTCGACCGACCCGAGCGCTTGCGCTGGCGGGAGACCGAGAGGGTGGTCGATAGGGGAGTCGACCGATATGGGGTCGACGGTTGCCGCAGCAGAACGCCACGGACACATGCGCGAAAATGCGTCGCACCGCGGACGGGGAGCGCATCGACGTCGAGTGGAGCCTCCTGGAGCCAGGCGGAGTCGTCGGCGACGAAGGTGAGAGCACCGAGACGAATCTCTCGACCCTCGACCAAAGCTCCAGCAGCTACCATGATGAAAGTACTCGGAAGAATCGCAACTTCTCCACAAAATCGCTAAAACACCCGCCCCACGGTGGGCGCCAACTGTCGTGGATCTAAATCTGACAGTAGAGTGGGGGGTAGGTATGGAGAGGCAAGGTCCTAGCTATGGAGAGGTTGTAAACACAAGAGATGTACGAGTTCAGGCCCTTCTCAGAGGAAGTAAAAGCCCTACGTCTCGGAGCTCGGAGGCGGCCGAGTGGATTGTGTGTATATGGATTACAGGGTGCCGAACCCCTCTGCCTGTGGAGGGGGGTGGCTTATATAGAGTGCGCCAGGACCCCAGCCAACCCACGTAATGAAGGGTTTAAGGTACATTAAGTCCGGGGCGTTACTGGTAACGCCCCACATAAAGTGTCTTTACTATCATAAAGTCTACTCAATTACAGACCGTTGCAGTGCAGAGTGCCTCTTGACCTTCTGGTGGTCGAGTGAGTCTTCGTGGTCGAGTCCTTCAAGTCAGTCGAGTGAGTCCCTCGTAGGTCGACTGGAAGGTGATCTCTTCTAAGGGTGTCCTTGGGCAGGGTACTTAGATCAGGTCTATGACCCTACCCTAGGTACATGAATCCATCAAACTCCGAGATGCTTACTCCAGCCCTTAGAAGGATCGCTGGAGCTAGCATACCTTTTAGCATCCTTAGGATCGACAAAAGCTTTCTGATTGTATCGCATACAACCTTTCCTTACGAAAACTGGTAAGGAAACTCATTTTGACATCCATCTGCCAGATTTCATAATTGCAGCTTGTGCTAACATGATTCCGACGGGCTTTAAGCATCGCTACGGATGAGAAAATATCATCATAGTCAACTCCTTGAACTTGTGAAAAAACTCTTCGCCACAAGTCGAGCTTCATAGACGGTGACATTACCGTCCACGTCCGTCTTCTTCTTAAAGATCCATTTATCTCAATGGCTTGCCGATCGTCGGGCAAGTCCACCAAAGTCCATGCTTTGTTCTGATACATGGATCCTATCTCGGATTTCATGGCTTCTAACCATTTGTCGGAATATGGGCCCACCATCGCTTCCCCATAGCTCGTAGGTTCATTGTTGTCTAGCAACATGACCTTCAAGACAGGATTACTGTACTACTCTGAAGTAGTACGCATCCTTGTCACCCTATGAGGTACGGTAGTGACTTGATCCGAAACTTCATGATCACTGTCATAAGCTTCTACTTCAATTGGTGTAGGCGCCACAGGAACAACATCCTGTGCCCTGCTACACACTAGTTGAAGTGATGGTTCAATAACCTCATCAAGTCTCCACCATCCTCCCACTCAATTTTCGAGACAAACTTTTCCTCGAGAAAGGACCCGATTCAAGAAACAATCCCTATTGCTTTCGGATCTGAATTAGGAGGTATACCCAACTATTTTGGGTGTCCTATGAAGATGCATTTTATCCGCTTTGGGTTCGAGCTCATCAACCTGAAACTTTTTTCACATAAGCGTTGCAGCCCCAAACTTTTAAGAAACGACAACTTAGGTTTCTCCAAACCATAGTTCAAACAGTGTCTTCTCAACGGAATTACGTGGTGCCCTATTAAAGTGAGTGCAGTTCTCTCTAATGCCTAACCCATGAACGATAGTGGCAATTCGATAAGAGACATCATGGTACGCACCATATCCAATAGGGTGCAACTATGGTGTTCGGACACACCATCACACTATGGTGTTCCAGGCGGTATTAATTGTGAAACAATTTCCACAATGTCTTAATTGCATGCTAAAACTCGTAACTAAGATACTCATCTCTATGATCATATCATAGACATTTTATCCTCTAGTCACGATGATCTTCAACTTCACTCTGAAATTACTTGAACCATTCAATAATTCAGACTTGTGTTTCATCAAGTAAATATACTCAGTATCTACTCAAATCATCCGTGAAGTAAGAACATAACGATATCCACTGCATGCCTCAGCACTCATTGGACTGCACACATCAAAATGTATTACTTCCAACAAGTTGCTTTCTTGTTCCATTTTACTGAAACCGAGGTTTTTCAGTCATCTTGCCCATATGGTATGATTTGCATGTCTGAAGTGATTCAAAATCAAGTGAGTCCAAACGGTCCATTTGCATGGAGTTTCTTCATGCATATACACCAATGGACATGGTTCGCATGTCTCAAACTTCTCAAAACGAGTGAGTCCAAAGATCCATCAACATGGAGCTTCTTCATGCGTTTTATACCAATACGACTTACATGGCAGTGCCACAAGTAGGTGGTACTATCATTACTATCTTATATCTTTTGGCATGAACATGTGTATCACTACGATCGAGATTCAATAAACCATTCATTTTAGGTGCAAGACCATTGAAGGTATTACTCAAATAAACAGAGTAACCATTATTCTCCTTAAATGAATAACCGTATTGTGATAGACATAATCCAATCGTGTCTATGCTCAACGCAAACACCAAATAACAATTATTTAGGTTTAACACCAATCTCGATGGTAGAGGGAGCGTGCGATGCTTGATCACATCAACCTTGGAAACACTTCCAACACATATCGTCAGCTCACCTTTAGCTAGTCTCCGTTTATTCCGCAACCTTTTATTTCGAGTTACTAACACTTAGCAACCGACCCGGTATCTAATACCCTGGTGCTACTAGGAGTACTAGTAAAGTACACATTAACATAATGTATATCCAATATACTTCTATCGACCTTGCCAGCCTTCTCATCTACCAAGTATCTAGGGTAATTCCGCTCTAGTGACTGTTCCCCTTATCACAGAAGCACTTAGTCTCGGGTTCGGGTTCAACCTTGGGTTTCTTCACTAGAGCAGCAACTGATTTGCCGTTTCATGAAGTATCCCTTCTTGCCCATGCCCTTCTTGAAACTAGTGGTTTCACCAACCATCAACAATTGATGCTCCTTCTTGATTTCTACTTTCGCGGTGTCAAACATCGCGAATATCTCAAGGGTCATCATATATATCCCTGATATGTTATAGTTCATCACGAAGCTCTAGTAGCTTGGTGCAATGACTTTGGAGAAACATCACTATCTCATCTAGAAGATTAACTCCCACTCGATTCAAGTGATTGTTGTACTCAGACAATCTGAGGACAAGCTCAATGATTGAGCCATTTCTCCCTTAGTATGTAGGCTAAGAAAATCGTCGGAGGTCTTATACCTCTTGACGTGGGCACGAGCCTGAAATCCCAATTTCAGCCCTCGAAACATCTCATATGTTCCGTGACGTTTCGAAATCGTCTTTGGTGCCTCAACTCTAAACCGTTTAACTGAACTATCACGTAGTTATCAAAAACGTGTATGTAAAATGTTCGCAACATCCACAGACGACGTTCGAGGTTCAGCACACCGAGCGGTGCATTAAGGACACAAGCCTTCTACGAAGCAACAAGGACAATCCTCAGTTTACGGACCCAGTCCGCATAATTGCTACTATCAACTTTCAACTAAATTTTCTCTAGGAACATATCTAAACAGTAGAACTAAAGCGCGAGCTACGACACAATTTGCAAGAATCTTTTGACTATGTTCAGGATAATTAAGTTCATCTTATGAACTCCCACTCAGATAGACATCCATATAGTCATCTAAGTGATTACATGATCCGAGTCAACTAGGCCGTGTCCGATCATCACGTGAGACGGACTAGTCATCATCGGTGAACATCTTCATGTTGATCGTATACAACTTATTGCTTCTACTACTATGATCGTATCTCGCCAACTTATTACTTCTACTACTATGGCTACCGGTTAGCAATAAAGTAAAGTAATTACATGGCGTTGTTCAATGACACGCAGGTCATACAATAAATAAAGACAACTCCTATGGCTCCTGCCGGTTGTCATACTCATCGACATGCAAGTCGTGATTCCTATTACAAGAACATGATCAATCTCATACATCACATATCATTCATCACATTCTTCTTGGCCATATCACATCACATAGCATACCCTGCAAAAACAAGTTAGACGTCCTCTAATTGTTGTTTGCATGTTTTACGTGGCTGCTATGGGTTTCTAGCAAAAACGTTTCTTACCTACGCAAAAACCACAACGTGATATGTCAATTGCTATTTACCCTTCATAAGGACCCTTTTCATCGAATCCGATCCGACTAAAGTGGGAGAGACTGGCACCCGCTAGCCACCTTATGCAACAAGTGCATGTCAGTCGGTGGAACCTGTCTCATGTAAGAGTACGTGTAAGGTCGGTCCGAGCCGCTTCATCCCACGATGCTGCCGAATCAAGATAAGACTAGTAACGGTAAGCATATTTAACAAAATCAACGCCCACAACTACTTTGTGTTCTACTCGTGCATAGAATCTACACAATAGACCTAGCTCTGATGCCACTATTGGGGAACGTAGCAGAAATTCAAAAATTTCCTACGAGTCACCAAGATCTATCTATGGAGAGACTAGCAATGAGGGGAAGGAGAGTGCATCTACATACCCTTGTAGATCGCTAAGCGGAAGCGTTCAAGAGAACGGGGTTGAAGGAGTCGTACTCATCGTGATCCAAATCACCGGAGATCCTAGTGCCGAACAGACGACACCTCCGCGTTCAACACATGTACAGCCCGGTGACGTCTCCCATGCCTTGATCCAGCAAGGAGGGAGGGAGAGGTTGAGGAAGACTCCATCCAGCAGCAGCACAACGGTGTGGTGGTGATGGAGGAGCATGGCAATCCTGTAGGGCTTCGCCAAGCACTACGAGAGAGGAGGAGGACTTGGGAGAGGGGAAGGGCTGCGCCAGAACTTGGGTGCGGCTGCCCTTCCACCTCCCACATATATATAGGGGCAAGGGAGAGGGGGGCCGGCCCCCTCAGATCCAATCTGAGGAGGGGGCGGCGGCCAGAGGGGTTTGCCTTGCCCCCCAAGGCAAGGGGGCGCCCCCCCTTTAG
Organism: Triticum aestivum; assembly: GCF_018294505.1. Classification (NCBI taxonomy): domain Eukaryota; kingdom Viridiplantae; phylum Streptophyta; class Magnoliopsida; order Poales; family Poaceae; genus Triticum; species Triticum aestivum. The sequence continues at coordinate 19,754,371 of NC_057795.1, forward strand.
GGTTCCCCCAAACCCTAGGCGCATGGGCCCTAGGGGGGAGGCGCCCAGCCCACTAAGGGGCTAGTACCTCTCCACAAACAGCCCACAGGGCCCTCCGGGGCAGGTGGACCCTCCCGGTGGACCCCTGGAACCCCTTCGGTGGTCCCGATACAATACTGGTAACCCCTCGAATTATTCCGGTGACCGTATGATGACTTCCCATATATAAATCTTTACCTCCGGACCATTCCGGAACTCCTCGTGACGTCCGGGATCTCATCCGGGACTCCGAACAACATTCGGTAACCACATACAAACTTCCTTTATAACCATAGCGTCATCGAACCTTAAGTGTGTAGACCGTACGGGTTCGGGAGACACGTAGACATGACCGAGACAACTCTCCGGCCAATAACCAACAGCGGGATCTGGATACCCATGTTGGCTCCCACATGTTCCACGATGATCTCATCGGATGAACCACGATGTCAAGGATTCAATCAATCCCGTATTCAATTCCCTTTGTCTAGCGGTATTGTACTTGCCCGAGATTCGATCGTCGGTATCCCGATACCTTGTTCAATCTCGTTACCGGCAAGTCTCTTTACTCGTTCCGTAACACATCATCCCGTGATCAACCCCTTGGTCACATTGTGCACATTATGATGATGTCCTACCGAGTGGGCCCAGAGATACCTCTCCGTCACACGGAGTGACAAATCCCAGTCTCGATTCGTGCCAACCCAACAGACACTTTCGGAGATACCCGTAGTGCACCTTTATAGCCACCCAGTTACGTTGTGACGTTTGGTACACCCAAAGAATTCCTACGGTATCCGGGAGTTGCACAATCTCATGGTCTAAGGAAATGATACTTGACATTAGAAAGGCTTTAGCATACGAACTACACGATCTTTGTGCTAGGCTTAGGATTGGGTCTTGTCCATCACATCATTCTCCTAATGATGTGATCCCGTTATCAACGACATCCAATGTCCATGGTCAGGAAACCGTAACCATCTATTGATCAACGAGCTAGTTAACTAGAGGCTTACTAGGGACATCGTGTTGTCTATGTATCCACACATGTATCTGAGTTTCCTATCAATACAATTATAGCATGGATAATAAACGATTATCGTGAACAAGGAAATATAATAATAATAACTAATTTATTATTGCCTCTAGGGAATATTTCCAACATATCCAAATAACCGACCCGCGCGCATCCTCTCACTCTCCCCCTCACACTCTCGTCCGTCGCCTCTCTGTCGCCTCCGTCACCCTCGCCGTCGTCACCATCCTCCTCCTCCACCCCAAGGTCGATCCCTCCCTCCTCCTCCCCCCTCCTTGATGTCTACTACACAACCTTCTTCTTGTAGACGTTGTTAGGCCTCCAAGTGCAGAGGTTTGTAGGACAGTAGAAAATTTCCCTCAAGTGGATGACCTAAGGTTTATCAATCCGTGGGAGGCGTAGGATGAATATGGTCTCTCTCAAACAACCCTGCAACCAAATAACAAAGAGTCTCTTGTGTCCCCAACAGACCCAATACAATGGTAAATTGTATAGGTGCACTAGTTCGGCGAAGAGATGGTGATACAAGTGCAACATAGATGGTAGATATGAGTATTTGTAATCTGAAAATATAAAAACAGAAAGGTAACAAGTGGTAAAAGTGAGCGTAAATGGTATTGCAATGCTAGGAAACAAGGACTAGGGTTCATACTTTCACTAGTGCAAGTTCTCTCAACAATAATAACATAATTGGATCATATAACTATCCCTCAACATGCAACAAAGAGTCACTCCAAAGTCACTAATAGCATAGAACAAACGAAGATATTATTGTAGGGTACGAAACCACCTCAAAGTTATCCTTTCTGATCGATCTATTCAAGAGTCTGTAGTAAAATAACATGAAGCTATTCTTTCTGTTCGATCTATCATAGAGTTCGTACTAGAATAACACCTTAAGACACAAATCAACCAAAACCCTAATGTCACCTAGATACTCCAATGTCACCTCAAGTATCCGTGGGCATGATTATACAATATGCATCACACAATCTCAGATTCATCTACTCAACCAACACAAAGTACTTCAAAGAGTGCCCCAAAGTTTCTACCGGAGATTTAAGACGAAAACGTGTGCCAACCCCTATGCATAAGTTCACAAGGTCACTGAACCCGCAAGTTGATCACCAAAACATACATCAAGTAGATCACGTGAATATCCCATTGTCACCATAGATAAGCACATGCAAGACATACATCAAGTGTTCTCAAATCCTTAAAGACTCAATCTGATAAGATAACTTCAAAGGGAAAACTCAATCCATTACAAGAGAGTAGAGGGGGAGAAACATCATAAGATCCAACTATAATAGCAAACCTCGTGATACATCAAGATCGTGCCAAATCAAGAACACGAGAGAGAGAGAGAGAGAGAGAGAGAGAGAGAGAGAGAGATCAAACACATAGCTACTGGTACATACCCTCAGCCCCAAGGGTGAACTACTCCCTCTTCGTCATGGAGAGCGCCGGGATGATGAAGATGGCCACCGGTGAGGGAACAGGGTCCCGATTGGTTTTTGGTGGCTACAGAGGCTTGCGACAGCGGAACTCCCGATCTATGTTTCTTTCTGGAGGTTTGGGTATTTATAGGAATTTTTGGCGTCGGGAACAAGTCAGGGAGGTCTTCGGGCTGTCCACGTGACAGGGGGCGTGCCCATGGGGGGTGGGTGTGCCCCCCACCCTCGTGGGCAGCCCAGGATTCTTCTGGCCCAACTCTTTCACTCCAGGGGCTTCTTTTGGTCCATAAAAAATCATCAAAAATTGGCACATCAATTGGACTCCGTTTGGTATTCCTTTTCTGCAAAACTTAAAAACAAGGAGAAAACAAAAATTGGCACTGGGCTCTAGGTTAATAGGTTAGTTCCAAAAATCATATAAAAGTGCATCGTAAAGCCCATTAAACATCCAAAACAGATAATATAATAGCATGGAACAATAAAAAAATTATAGAGATGTTGGAGACGTATCAAGCATCCCCAAGCTTAATTCCTGCTCGTCCTCGAGTATGATAAAATCAGAATTTTTGATGTGGAATGCTACCTTACGTATTTATCAATGTAATCTTCTTTATTGTGGCATGAATGTTCAGATCTGAAAGATTCAAGACAAAAGTTTAATATTGACATAAAAACAATAATACTTCAAGCATACTAACAAAGTAATCATGTCTTCTCAAAATAACATGGCCAAAGAAAGCTATCCCTACAAAATCATATAGTCTGCCTATGCTCTATCTTCATCACACAAAATATTTAAATCATGCACAACCCCGGTTTCAGCCAAACAATTGTTTCATACTTTAGTATTCTCAAACTTTTTCAATCTTCATGCAATACATGAGCGTGAGCCATGGACATATCACTATAGGTGGAATAGGATGGTTGTTGTGGGGAAGACAAAAAAGGAGAAGATAGTCTGACATCAACTAGGCGTATCAACGGGCTATGGAGATGCCCATTAATAGATATCAATGTGAGTGAGTAGGGATTGCCATGCAACGGATGCACTAGAGCTATAAGTGTATGAAAGCTCATCAAAAGAAACTAAGTGGGTGTGCATCCAACTTGCTCGCTCATGAAGACCTAGGGAACTTTGAGGAAGCCCATCATTGGAATATACAAGCCAAGTTCTATAATGAAAAATTTCCACTAGTATATGAAAGTGACAACATAGGAGACTCTCTATCATGAAGATCATGGTGCTACTTTGAAGCACAAGTGTGGTAAAAGGATAGTAGCATTGCCCCTTCTCTCTTTTTCTCTCTCTTTTTTTGTTTGGGCCTTTTCTCCTTTTTATGGCCTCTTTTTTTCTCCTTTTTTTATTTTTCGTCCGGAGTCTCATCCAGACTTGTGGAGGAATCATAGTCTCCATCATCCATTTCTCACTGGGACACTGCTCTAATAATAAAGATCATCACACTTTTATTTACTTACAACTCAAGATTACAACTTGATACTTAGAACAAATTATGACTCTATATGAATGCCTCCGGCGGTTTACCGGGATATGCAATGAATCAAGAATGACATGTATGAAAGAATTATAAAGGTGGCTTTGCCACAAATACGATGTCAACTACATGATCATGCAAAGCAATATGACAATGATGGAGCGTGTCTTAATAAACGGAACGTTGGAAAGTTGCATGGCAATATATCTTGGAATGGCTATGGAAATGCCATAATAGGTAGGTATGGTGGCTATTTTGAGTAAAGTATATGGTGGTGTATGATACCAGCAAGAGTTGCACGGCACAAGAGAGGGTAGCATTGGTGGAAGGGTGAGAGTGCGTATAATCCATGGACTCAACATTAGTTATAAAGAACTCACATACTTATTGCAAAAATCTACAAGTCATCAAAACGAAGTACTACACGCATGCTCCTAGGGGAAGGGTTGGTAGGAGTTAACCATCACGCGATCCCGAGCTCCACACATAAGGAAGACAATCAATAAATAAATCATGCTCCAACTTCATCACATAACGGTTCACCATACATGCATGCTATGGGAATCGCAAACTTTAACACAAGTATATCTCAAATTCACAACTACTCACCAGCATGCCTCTAATATCACCATCTTCATATCTCAAAACAATCATAAGGATTCAAACTTCTCTTAGTATTCAATGCACTTTATATGAAAGTTTTTATTATACCCAACTTGGAAGCCCATCATATTAGGACTAAATTCATAACCAAAGCAAATTACCATGCTGTTCTAAAAGACTCTCAAAATAATATAAGTGAACCATGAGAGCAATGACAAACTACTCCAAAAGATATAAGTGAAGATCAATGAGTAGTCAAATAACTGTGCAACTATGTGAAGACTTTCTAACATTTAAGAATTTCAGATCTTGGTATTTTATTCAAACAGCAAGCAAAACAAAATGAAATAAAATTACATAGCAAGGATAGCACAACTCATGTGAAGAAGCAAAAACTTGGGCTCAACCGATACTAACCGATAATTGTTGAAGAAGAAAGGTGGGATGCCAACCGGGGCATCCCCAAGCTTAGATGCTTGAGACTTCTTGAAATATTAACTAGGGATGCCTTGGGCATCCCCGAGCTTGAGATTTTGTGTCTCCTTAATTCCTCTCATATCATGGTTTCCTAAATCTTGAAAGCTTCATCCATACCAAACTCAACAAGAACTCGTGAGATAAGTTAGTATAAACCAATGCAAATACCTTATTATTCTCTACTGTCACAAATCACAAAAAATATTATTCAACATTGCATACTAAATGCCTATGCATATTTAATACTCCTATCCTCAAATAGAATCATTAAACAAGCAAACATATGCAAACAATGCAAACATAACAGCAATCTGCCAAAACAGTACATTTTGTAAAGAATGCAATATTCATCATACTTCCCTAACTCCAAAAATATGAAAGTCTACCACACTGTAGAAGATTTATCAGAGCTCAATATGCAAAACGTTTCAACATTTTATCATTTTCTGACTTTTCTATGGAATTTTTGCAACAGCGGTAAACTTTCTCTTTTGAGACAACAACATGTATACTTGCAAAATAAGCATGGTAAAGGCTATCCTTGACATTTTTATTGAAAATATAGATGAAAAAAATTATTCTAAATAAAATCAAGCAAATACTAACAAAATAAAATGATGCTCCAAGCAAAACACTTATCATGTGGTGAATAAAAATATAGCTCCAAGTAAAGTTACCGATGAACAAAGACGAAAGAGGGGATGCCATCCGGGGCATCCCCAAGCTTAGGCTCTTGGTTGTCCTTGAATATTACCTTGGGGTGCCTTGGGCATCCCCAAGCTTAGGCTCTTGCCACTCCTTATTCCATAGTCCATCGAATCTTTACCCAAAACTTGAAAACTTCACAACACAAAACTCAACAGAAAACTCGTAAGCTCCGTTAGTATAAGAAAATAAATCACCACTTTAGCTACTGTTGTGAACTCATTATAAATTCATATTTGTGTAATATCTACTGTATTCCAACTTCTCTATGGTTCATACCCTCTGATACTACTCATAGATTCATCAAAATAAGCAAACAACACATAGAAAACAGAATCTGTCAAAAACAGAACAGTCTGTAGCAATCTGTAACTTGAATACTTATGGAACACCAAATTTTCTGAAATAAATTGGTGGACCTGAAATTTTTGTCTATTAATCATATTCAAAAAGAATCAACCTAAAATCACTCTCCAGTAAAAAAATGTCAGCTAATCTCGTGAGCGCAAAAGTTTCTGTTTTTTACAGCAAGATCGCATAGACTTCACCCAAGTCTTCCCAAAGGTTCTACTTGGCAAAAACACTAATTAAAACATAAAACCACATATAAATAGAGTCTAGATGATTTATTTATTACTAAACAGAAGCAAAAGGCAAAGAACGAAAATAAAATTGGGTTGCCTCCCAACAAGCGCTAACGTTTAACGCCCCTAGCTAGGCATGATGATTTCAATGATGCTCACATAAAAGATAAGAATTGAAACATAAAGAGAGCATCATGAAACACACGGAAAGCATATTTAAGTCTAACCCACTTCCTATGCATAGGGATTTTGTGAGAAAAACAACTTATGGGAACAACAATCAACTAGCATAGGAAGGCAAAACAAGCATAACTTTAAAACTTTAAGCACATAGAGAGGAAACTTGATATTATTGCAATTCCTACAAGCATAAATTCCTCCCTCATAATAATTTTCAGTAGCATCATGAATGAATTCAACAATATAACCATCACATAAAGAATTATTTTCATGATCTACAAGCATAGAATTTTTATTACTCTCCACATAAGCAAATTTCTTCTCATGAATAGTAGTGGGAGCAAACTCAACAAAATAACTATCATGTGAAGCATAATCCAATTGAAAATTAAAATCATGATGACGCGTTTCATGGTTATCTTTATTCTTTATAGCATACATGTCATCACAATAATCATCATAAATAGGAGGCATGCTTTCATCATAATAAATTTGCTCATCAAAACTTGGGGGACTAAACATATCATCTTCATCAAACATAGCATCCCCAAGCTTGTGGCTTTGCATATCATTAGCATCATGGGTATTCAAAGAATTCATACTAACAACGTTGTAATCATGCTCATCATTCAAATATTTTATGCTAAGCATTCTATGTAATTCTTCTTCTAGCACTTGAACACAATTTTCCTTCCCATCATTTTCATGAAAGACATTAAAAAGATGAAGCATATGTGGCAACCTTAATTGCATTTTTTATAGTTTTATTTTATAGAATAAACTAGTGATAAAACAAGAAACAAAAAGATTCAATTGCAGGATCTAAAGAAATACCTTCAAGCACTCACCTCCCCGGCAACAGCGCCAGAAAAGAGCTTAGTTGACGGGGTGTTAGTGCTGCTTACTTCGCCTCCCCGGCAACGGCGCCAGAAAAGAGAGCTTGATGTCTACAACACAACCTTCTTCTTGTAGACGTTGTTGGGCCTCCAAGTGCAGAGGTTTGTAGGACAGTAGCAAATTTCCCTCAAGTGGATGACCTAAGGTTTATCAATCCGTGGGAGGCGTAGGATGAAGGTGGTCTCTCTCAAACAACCCTGCAACCAAATAACAAAGAGTCTCTTGTGTCCCCAACACACCCAATACAATGGAAAATTGTATAGGTGCACTAGTTCGGTGAAGAGATGGTGATACAAGTGCAATATGGATGATAGATATGAGTATTTGTAATCTGAAAAATATAAAAACAACAAGGTAAAAAGTGGTAAAAATGAGTGTAAACGGTATTGCAATGCTAGGAAACAAGGCCTAGGGTTCATACTTTCACTAGTGCAAGTTCTCTCAACAGTAATAACATAATTGGATCATATAACTATCCCTCAACATGCAACAAAGAGTCACTCCAAAGTCACTAATAGTGGAGAACAAACGAAGAGATTATTGTAGGGTACGGAACCACATCAAAGTTATCCTTTCTGATCGATCTATTCAAGAGTCCATAGTAAAATAACACAAAGCTATTCTTTCCGTTTGATCTATCATAGAGTTCGTACTAGAATAACACCTTAAGACACAAATCAACCAAAACCCTAATGTCACCAAGATACTCCAATGTCACCTCAAGTATCCGTGGACATGATTATACGATATGCATCACACAATCTTAGATTCATGTATTCAACCAACACAAAGTACTTCAAAGAGTGCCCCAAAGTTTTTATCGGAGAGTCAAGACGAAAACGTGTGCCAACCCCTATGCATAAGTTAACAAGGTCACTGAACCCGCAAGTTGATCACCAAAACATACATCAAGTAGATCACATGAATATCCCTGTTGGTGTCAAAACCGGCGGATCTCGGGTAGGGGGTCCCGAACTGTGCGTCTAGGCGGATGGTAACAGGAGACGAGGGACACGATGTTTTACCCAGGTTCGGGCCCTCTTGATGGAGGTAAAACCCTACGTCCTGCTTGATTGATATTGATATTGTGGATGTTTACAAGAGTGGATCTACCACGAGATCAAGGAGGCTAAACCCTAGAAGCTAGCCTATGGTATGATTGTAATGGTTGTTGTTGTTCTACGGACTAGAGCCATCCGGTTTATATAGACACCGGAGAGGGCTAGGGTTACATAGAGTCGGTTACAATGGTAGGAGATCTACATATCTGTATCACCAAGCTTGCCTTCCACGCCAAGGAAAGTCCCATCCGGACACGGGGCGAAGTCTTCAATCTTGTATCTTCATAGTCTTGGATTCCGGTCGATGATAGTTCGGCCGATGATAGTTCGGCTGATGATGGTAGTCCGGCTATCCGGACACCCCCTAATCCAGGACTCCCTCAGTAGCCCCTGAACCAGGCTTCAAGGACAATAAGTCCGGCGCGTATATTGCTTGGCATTGCAAGGCGGGTTCCTCCTCCGAATGATAGAAGATTGTGAACACCAGGATAGTGTCCGGCTCTGCAAAATAAATTCCACATTCCACCGTAGAGAGAATAATATATACACAAGTTCAATCTGCTGACGTTTTTTGCGGCATGACGTCACGCCACTACCAAGCCATTACTTGAATCGTTTTTTACTCTACCACCTCAGCGCATTTAGCGAAGCGGTTTCCTTGGCACGTCTTGTCGAAGCAGAGATCGTGTTCCCCCTTAATCCGGGATTCTCATCAATACGGACGTGGGTAACCCAACCGCGTCCGTCGCTACGCCCCCTCTATCGAAGGAGAGTCCCAAACGGTCATGGAGACGGCTCTTGGTATTCTCCCTCTTTATAACGGGACCAAGGCTCGTTTCTTTTCTTCAATCCTCCATCGAACCCTCTCCCCGCTCCAAGTTCCAGCACTTAGAGCTCCAGATTCGAGCGCTTCGGACCTTCAACGATGTCCGGTTCCGACCTCCAGGGCCGGTGGATGCCCTCCTCCGTCACGGAGGAGGACATGCTAAAGCTGCGGGAGGCCAAGTACCTGGCTTATGAGATTTCGCACAGGTTGCCTGCCGAAGGGCAGGCCATCCCCACCCCCGAGCCCGGCGAGTATGTCGTCTTTGTATCCCACCTCTGTCGGGGTTTAGGCTTCCCGATGGATCCTTTTGTGAGAGGGCTCATGTTTTACTATGGGTTGGAATTCCACGATTTGGCTCCGGAGTCCATCCTCCATATTTCCGCATTTATTGTTGTCTGCGAAGCCTTCCTCCGCGTCGCCCCTCACTTCGGCCTGGGGCTGAAGACCTTCAATGTGGCGCCGAAGATGATCGGGGGGCGTCAAGCGGAGTGCGGCGGGGCGGCCATAAGTAGGAGGGCCGATGCCCCGTGGCCCGCTGGCTCGTTCCAAGAGGAGCTCGGCCCATGGCAGCAAGAGTGGTTCTATATCACCGTTCCGAGGGGCCGCAGACAAAAGCCGCCACCCTTATTCCGCCCAGGACCTCCATGACGGTTGATGTTGTGGGTCAACCAAGGGCTCAACTAGGGGCCGTCAAAGGACGTGCCCCTACCGCATTGCCGGATTCGAGATCTCCAAACAAGGGAGGTCGATATGGTGGTGGTAATGCAGGTTATGCTGATTAGGCGTCTCCCGCCCTGCAAACGCCGCCCTCTCCGACTGTGGGAGTTCAATCCGGAGGGCCCACGAATTCTTCAACACTTCATGGGTATGACACCCCTGGAGATGTACAAATTATTCTTCGGATCGCAAGAGGCGCATCCGGAATTGACCGAGGATGCTGGCCTAAGCTGCAATCGCCCGGATACTCAAGTAAGTAGTTCCGAGTCCGGACATACCGTTTGTTTGCCTTTCGATGATTCGCCTTATGACCAACTTCCTTCTACATAGGAGTGGATAGCGGAAGCAAAATTGATATGGTGTCCGGCCCCCCTCCCCGAGACCGCGCCGGATTCCGTGCTGGTCCGGATGCTTGAGGTTGCGCCTCCAGAGGAAGACGAAGGGGAAATCAGGAAAGCTACTGCCTCGCCTAAGGAGGCTCTTGAAAGAGGGGGGATCGAGAATCCCTCCCTCCAAGGGGAGAAGAGGACTGCCTCCGAGGACCCAGGGGTAAAAGCCCCTAAACGGGGGAAGAAATCTTCGCCAGAGGGTCCTGCGTCCGGGGAGGCCCCGGCCGCACAATCTCCCTTAAAGAGTCAGCCCTCCAACAAGCCGTAAGTAGAAAGAAAGGAGTTTTATAATATGGGACATTCCTATTTGTGCTTCTGAGGATAACTAAAGTTTTTACCTTGTAGTTCGGATCTCCGTCCTTCGCAAATGAGCTCGTCTTCGGGGGACCTTCGTCCGGAGATGATGGAGAGCGAGACGCCTCCGTCTGGGGCGCCGTCGGATAGGGCGGACGAGCCTGAAGTGTCGTCACGGAGGGAGCCCCCGGGTTTGGCAAAGCCGGATAGTTCGGCGCCAACTGGTGTACGGCTGAAGGATCTGCTTGAGAAGGCGTCTATCTCAGAAGATCACCACGCATTGATGAGCATGGTAATTGAAAGGATTTCTTCCGCCGAAGGCGGGTTGCATAATGCCATCAGGAGTTTGCTGGTGGGGTTTGAGGTGCATAAAAATGACACACCTTTTAACAGTTTAGCATATAGAATGCGCCCTGTATAGATAGTAGCCCCTGAGACTCGGTAGGTTGTCGAAATCGACAGCGTGCCGAGGATCAAAATCGCAGGTTTAAATTTCCGCCATGCCGATGCAGGTGGTGGGTCGTCCGGGGGCCAGCCGGACTGATGGAGTTGCTGAACTAAAGCGGCAACTCGCTGTTGCGGATGCGGACATCACGCTAGTCAACAGGCGACTTGATGAGTCGCAAGGTAAGTGTTTTTGTGCGGTCACTTGGTAAGGGGGCCGAAGCCAGCTCCTTACAACATGTGCGTGAAATGCAGATAGTGCCGATGCTGTGGAAAGCCTTCGGGCCGAACTTGCTCAAGCCAAGGAGCAGGCCAGAAGGAGTAATGCGGCGGCCTCGAGGGCCACCGAGGAGTTAGCGGCAAAAAGGGCCGCACACTGCCGCAGCAGGGAAGAGATGGCCGAAATGGCCGTGAAGTTAAAATATGCTACCGACCGCAATGAGGCTACCGCGGGGCAAGAAGACCTGGAGAAGGCCACCGCCGAAGTCAAGGATGCCCGCTCTGCAATGCGGGCTATAAAGGAAGAGTTGCGCCAGGCCGGAGAAATTGTAGCTGGCAAGCCTTTTCTGCTGCGCCGAAGGTTCACGGATCCAAAGTATGCTCAGCTGGGCCAACTGTGGGGTCCGAAGGACCCTTATATGGACTTAGCAGCGAGTGTTGCGGATGCCGTTGTGCATTTTCGAAGCCAGAAGGATCACAAGACGGAAGAGCTATATTGGTCTCAATTCCATAGTCCGGAGCGTTCACTTCCGCTGACCGATCGTTTGGCCGAGTGGGCTGAGCTAAATAGGTTGTCCGGGCTTGCTATGAAGGATATAGTGACCCATGTCTGGCCGGATAGGTCCGAGCCAAAGAGTTACTTTGGCTTATTGCAGCAATTTCTTGGGGCGGTGCCGCATATCAAGGCGATGAAGCGGTCGGCCTGCATAGAGGGTGCATGGATGGCACTCGCTCGTGTGAAGACACATTGGACAGAGATGGATGCCACCGCTGTTGCGACCCCGGGTTCGAATGATAACCGGTTACCCGCCGAGCACTATTTTGGCGAAGTGCTGCGTGGTGCTCGTGTAATAGAGTCGCAGTGCTCAAAAAATGTTACGTTCGAATGAATGTTTTGATGATGTAAAACAATATTTAAGATGTAAGCGCCTTTTATACTTGTGCGTTCAAGTAATAGAATATCTCCTATGCGGCCGTTCATGTATATGTGTGTATAACCTGAAAGATGGCAGTCGTCGGCTTCAGCCCCCACGCACAAGGTGCGGGGGTGTTCGCAAAAATAGCATGTTTTCACACTTAATCCGATGTCTCGGTCCTGTAAAGGAGGTGGTAGCGTAGCAAACGAGGCAACCGGACTATAATGCTTTATCACTTTCACTTAGCCATGGAGTTCGAGGGTGGGGCTACGACATAGCCCCTGGGGGCACCGCGCTCTCCGAATTTGGGGCGTGTATGTGCCTGACCGGGAAACGGCCCTTCGTCAAAGCGGAGGAATTCTAAACATTCCCATGGTCGATCGAGTGGTTGACCAGTCTCTCGTTGTATCACGACAGTCAGTTTTCGGCTTTCTCTACTGAGGTGCTCGCCCAGCCGAACTGGGGCACAATCGCAGTAGTTCTCCTGGTGCCACGTTAGCCGATGATACGGAATGTAAGGCAGCAAAACACAGGAGCCGGGAAAACCCAACATTTGACCAAAGACATGATTTGGAGCTGATGCATATAAGGCCTAACTCGAGACGCCGAACACTCCCGAAGGTGTTCGGTCTTTACAATAGCGGGCAAAACAATGCCCTAAGCCCCTTGTGTCCAGGTACGGGCAAGTTCTTCTGCCGTGGTCGATGCCAAAACGCCAGGCTCCACTCTGGTTATAATGAGAAACCAGGGGATTATAGCAACAAGAGACAGTAAGAAAGGTTTACGTAGGGTCTTAGTCTGAAAAGAGTCCTTGCAACGGGTCCCTACTGCACGTATGCGCCTGTGTCTCCGTTGTGCCGTATCCTGGACGGGTGTGCATGCTGTTCATCTGTAAAAAGAGAGGAACTTAGTTTGGGAAAGAAATCGTGCGAGAAAGTGCATAAAAATTTGAAATATAGATTAATAAAGCTAAGCCTATGCTAGCTCATTATGGCTTATATGTACAAACCCTTGTGAAGGGGTGTGCGGCTAGGTAGCCCCTAGCTTATTCATTCCGGACTCATCCAGCCGTGTCCGGGGTCTCAGGCGACCTTTTAATGGAATGATGCCACGTTGACCGGGCATTTTAAGTGTAAGAGACGCGTAATGTGGTAGTGCATTGAAGCGGACGAAAGCTTCCTGTCCCAGTGATGCTTGATAGCTACTTTTAAATGGGGCGGCATGAAAGGTTAGCTTTTCTCGTCGGAAGTTGTCAGGTGACCCGAACACAACTTTTAGTAATAATGAAACTGTGCACCTGGCGCAAGGGCCTGGCGCCACTCCTTTGAAGGAAGTGCGGCTATGCCGAATTGTAGTAGGGTCTATCCCAACTTGCGGATTGTGTCCGGATATAGCAGGTTTAAGTCACTGCCACCGTTCATCAAAACCTGCATGAATTGCAGTCCGTCTATTATGGGATCCAACATCAGGGCAGTCTATCCTGCGTTCCGGATACTTCTGGACTAATCTAGATGGTCGAAAGTGATTGGTTTTGACATCCAATCTCGGTGTTCCGCTGGGGTGGACCTTGCGACACTTGTCTAAGCGAGTGCCGTGTTGGTTTTCCGTATTATCACATGAAGTGAGTTTACTGTTTTGACTTCTTGTGGGAAAGTCTTTTGACTTCCGGTGCTCTGCTGGTGGGGTTCGTCATCGTCCTTGCTTGGCGCATCGAGCCCCTTGTGTCCGGCGTTGAGTCTGCCGAACTGTTTAAAAACCCAACAATTTCGGTTGGTATGGTTTGCAGGCCTTCCGGAGGTACTGTGGATTTGACATATCCGATCTAGAATTTTGTTTAAATTTGATAGCTCGTCGCTGTTGTCCTTAAGAGGCAGTGTTTTATTGTTTGGCCGCGAGCTTTTGAATCCGGCGTTGACCGCCGTGCCATTTGGGCTTTTTTCTTTATTCCGGCGCTGATCTTTCCTGCGCCGTGATTTTCCGTTTCCATCTCTGATCTCGGATGTACTCGGGTCGCTGGTGCTGCATCTTGCTAGCCAGTTGTCTTCTCGTGCGCAAAAGCGCGTCATGAGGCTTGTTAGCGCGGCCATTGTTCTTGGCTTCTCTTGGCCGAGGTGTCTGGCGAGCCATTCGTCTCGGACATTGTGTTTAAAAGCTGCTAAGGCTTCCGCATCCGGACAGTCGACTATTTGGTTCTTTTTAGTAAGGAACCTGTTCCAGAACTTGCGCGCTGACTCTCCGGGCTGTTGGGTTATATGACTCAGATCATCTGCATCCGGAGGTCGGACATAAGTCCCTTGAAAATTTGCTCTAAACGCGTCCTCAAGCTCTTCCCAACTTCCAACAGTGTTTTCTGGGAGGCTTTTGAGCCAATGCCGAGCTGGCCCTTTGAGCTTGAGGGGTAGGTATTTTATGGCGTGGAGATCATCTCCTCTAGCCATGTGTATGTGTAGTATGTAATCTTCTATCCAGACTCCTGGGTCTGTTGTGCCGTCGTATGCCTCTATGTTTATGGGTTTGAACCCTGCTAGAAATTCATGATCCAACACCTCATTGGTAAAACATAGCGGGTGTGCGGCGCCCCTGTATTTGGGTGTGCTGCTATCTTCGAACACTTGTCGTGTTGTGTTACTTCGTGGGGCCCTCCTTTTTGGCCCGTAGATGGACCTAGTTGGGCCGTCCGTTTTCCCAGGATTATAAGTCGGCTTGTGTGCGGTGCCGCTTGTCGCTTTTGGCCTGTCATCTGGCCGTCTATCCGGCCAGGCGGCCTCTTTATTTTTTGATTGTGAGGGCTCTATGGCTTCCTCGTCAAATTCTGGCAGCAGCTTGCGCTTCGGGTAGCTCTTTGTTTGATGGCCATTGCCATATTTGTCTGCGGTCTTGAGTATTTTGCTCCACTTCATTCTGAGGATGTCTTCCGCTGTTTTGAGCTTCCGTTTTTCCTTCTTCAAACTTCTTGCAGTGGTGACGAATCTTTTGTGAAGGTTCTTATGCTCCAGTGGTGTGTCCGGACTGTTGATTGCTCCGTGAAGGGGTTGATTATCCGGTTCGTCCTGTTCGTCGTCCGCTGGTTTGCCCTGCTCTATCGCTGGGTCGTTAGGCATGTTGCTTTGATCGAGGCAGGACTTAGGGCGACGTCTATGTCGCCGTTTTGGTTGTTTATCGGCGGGATTATCCTCTGCCGCGTCCCATTGTTCCTCGTTATCGCTTCCCTTTGGGGTGTCCACCATGTGTATGTCATGTGACAAGGTGGCCTTCCAGTGCCCTGTAGGCGCTGGTTCTTGATCGTCTCCGGCATCGTCGTCCATACCGTTTATGTCTTCGGAGTCGTAGTTTAGCACGTCGGTTAGATCGTCGATGGTGGCTACGAAGTGGGTGGTGGGCGGGCTCTGAATTTCTTCGTCGTCCGCATCCCAACCATCCTGGCCGTAGTTCGGCCAGGGCTCTCCGGATAGCGAGAGATGCTTCAGCGAGTTTAAGATATCGCCGAAGGGTGAGTGCTGAAAGATGTCCGCAGCGGTGAATTCCATGATCGGCGCCCAATCGGATTCGACTAGCAGGGGCGCTGGAGGTTCGGAGTCCGGCACCTCGAAGTCATGGGCTTTATGCGGGACAAGATAAGTGTTCGGCTCCATCGCCGTAGATGTTGCAGCTCCCGAGGCGGTGTCCAGCCATCCGTCCTCGGTCTGAGCGATCGGCTCCGGACTATGGGTTGGAGCGGATTCGTGTGCGGCCTCCAAGATGCTGTCCGGCGGTAGAGTTAGGTCGTGCCCATCGTGACAGCGCGGCACGCTCGGCTGTGGCTCAGATCCATCGAAGATCAAGTCCCCGCGGATATCGGCCGTGAAGTTTAGGCTTCCAAACCTGACCTGACGGCCAGGGGCGTAGCTTTCGATCTGCTCAAGATGGCCAAGTGAGCTGGCCCGCAGTGTGAAGCCGCCGAATACGAAGATCTGTTCGGGGAGAAATGTCTCACCCAGGACTGCGTCGTTGTCGATTGAAGAGGCCATCAAGCCTATCGGTGACGACATAGAGGAACTCTCAATGAAAGCACCAATGTCGGTGTCAAAACCAGCGGATCTCGGGTAGGGGGTCCCGAACTGTGCGTCTAGGCGGATGGTAACAGGAGACGAGGGACACGATGTTTTACCCAGGTTTGGGCCCTCTTGATGGAGGTAAAACCCTACGTCCTGCTTGATTGATATTGATATTGTGGATGTTTACAAGAGTGGATCTACCACGAGATCAAGGAGGCTAAACCCTAGAAGCTAGCCTATGGTATGATTGTAATGGTTGTTGTTGTTCTACGGACTAGAGCCATCCGGTTTATATAGACACCGGAGAGGGCTAGGGTTACATAGAGTCGGTTACAATGGTAGGAGATCTACATATCCGTATCACCAAGCTTGCCTTCCACGCCAAGGAAAGTCCCATCCGGACACGGCGCAAAGTCTTCAATCTTGTATCTTCATAGTCTTGGAGTCCGGTCGATGATAGTTCGGCCGATGATAGTTCGGCTGATGATGGTAGTCCGGCTACCCGGACACCCCCTAATCCAGGACTCCCTCAATCCCATTGTCACCATAGATAAGCACATGCAAGACATACATCAAGTGTTCTCAAATCCTTAAAGACTCAATCCGATAAGATAACTTCAAAGGGAAAACTCAATCCATTACAAGAGAGTAGAGGGGAAGAAACATCATTAGATCCAACTATAATAGCAAAGCTCGCGATACATCAAGATCATGCCAAATCAAGAACACGAGAGAGAGAGAGAGAGAGATCAAACACATAGCTACTGGTACATACCCTCAGCCCGGAGGGTGAACTATTTCCTCCTCGTCATGGAGAGCGCCGGGATGATGAAGATGGCCACCGGTGTGGGATCCCCCCATCCGGCAGGGTGCCGGAACTGGGTCCCGATTGGTTTTTGGTGGCTACAGAGGCTTGCGGCGGCGGAACTCCCGATCTATGTTTCTTTCTGGAGGTTTGGGTATTTATAGGAATTTTTGGCGTCGAGAACAAGTCAGGGAGGTCTTCAGGCTGTCCATGAGACAAGGGGGTGTGCCCAGGGTGGGTGGGCGTGCCCCCCCACCCTCATGGGCAGCCTGGGATTCTTCTGGACCAACTCTTTCACTCCGAGGGCTTCTTTTGGTCCATAAAAATCATCAAAAATTGGCACGTCAATTGGACCCCGTTTGGTATTTCTTTTCTGTAAAACTCAAAAACAAGGAGAAAACAGAAACTGCCACTGGGCTCTAGGTTAATAGGTTAGTCCCAAAAATCATATAAAAGTGCATAGTAAAGCCCATTAAACATCAAAACAGATAATATAATAGCATTGAACAATCAAAAATTATACTCCCTCCGTTCCAAAATTCTTGTCTTAGATTTGTCTAAATACAGATGTATCGACTCACGTTTTGGTATTAGATACATCTGTATCTAGACTAATCTAAGACAAGATTTTTGGGACGGAGGGAGTAGATACGTTGGAGACGTATCACTCCTCCTCCTCCCTCTCCGGCGTCGGCGGCCCCCTCTTCCTCCTCCGTCTCTGCCGGTGGCCCCCCTCCCCCTCCTCCCTCCTCCCTCTCCTGCTCTCTCCTCCTCCTCCCTCCTCTTTCCTCCTCCCCCTCCTGCTCTCTCCTCCTCCCCCTCCTGCTCTCTCCTCGTCCTCCTTCCCCTCCTCCTGGCCTCCTC
>NC_057795.1:19772722-19853496 GCF_018294505.1 Triticum aestivum
CCCCTTTCTATAAATAGGTTTTAGTTTTTGTTAAATGTTAGTTTTTGTTTTAGGAAATTTGAATAGAATAAAATATGAAATTTAAAAAAAATAAGTAAATGTAGGTCTTTTGAATAGAATAGGAAATTGTTAGAAAATTTGAATAAGTAAATTTGAATAGAATAGGAAATTATAAGTATATTTGAATAGAATAATTAAATGTAGCTTATGGAGTTACACTAAGTCCTAAGATGATGATAATAATGTTTTTGTTTATATTTTGTTTTTGCAGAAATCAAGGACCCCTGCATCATCCCCGCCATCGTCCATTTCACCGACCCCCTCCGACCTCGATCAAGGTGAGACCAGCCACCCCATGTTGTTAATTTAATTTAGGTGTTTTAGGTGTTTAATCTTAGAATAATGTAGTATGAACCCTAGTTATGATCGAATCATGTTCAAAATGTAGGTTTTTAATTAGGTTTAGTTAATAGAATTTAGGTGTAGATAATTTGAATACTAATTTATTTTATTATTTGGTTTTGCTTATTGAATGCTCAAATTGGAAAACTACTCCATCAATTTTGAATGCTCATATGATATAGATATAGACATGTATATCTTGTGTTGCTCAAATAGGATATGTGCTTGCCCAAGTGGTCGGTCATGTTTGCAGGTTACACCTCCGAGTGGCCGATGTTTTGCTGGAGTGTTGATTAATTTCCGTTCCGGCAAATTTCAGGCACTCGATATTTCCTTTTTTAGCAAAAGTCGTGCCGGATTTTCCATGAATTCTGGCATGACTTGTGCTAGAATATGTAGGAAATATCGAGTGGCCTGGATTTTCTAGAAAAATAATTAAATGATATTTTAGGTTGACTTTAAGTCTGTCATGGCTCCACCATATATGAGAGGACAAAGAATCCCGACTGTTGCCGTAGGGGTTGTTTCTCCTTGTTCTCCTTGTGCTAGACCTTTGTTATGCACTAGGGGAAGGAGGAGTAACGACCATCACCGACGGTCGCAAATGTCAGAGAGGAATCAGTGAGGGAGAGTCTCCACCATATATGAGAGGACGAAGAATCCCGACTATTATCGTGGGGGTAGCTTCTCCTTCGTTCCCGCGTGCTAGACAATTTGCTGTAATGCACTCGGGAACGAAAGGAGGAGCTACCATCACCGATAGTCGAATATATACACCACGTGAGCTGGGAGTTTTCGAGAAAAGACTCGACAGATCGATAGTCAACCCGTGATGAATAATAATGATCTAATTTAGTTTTTGTAGTACATATATTTAATTGTACAAGTTTAATCTTTGAATTATGAACATAGGAAATGTCATCGGGTGAAAGTCCCGGGGAGTGCTCCTGGTGCGGTGACAACCGGGGTTTTTGCGACATGCCTCACTTGGTAGAAGGTCAGCGCTTCAGCATTAAGCTCGAGGAGGCCTTCGATTGTGATACGGTAAGCTACGATGCAAAGTGTTTTTTTTTCATAATTAAGCTTGACTTCTACTACTTCAATGTGTAATTTTCGTCTTTTACAATTCGACTAGCTTATCCCATGCCATGCAAGACGCTATGTCTTGGAGAGGATGGGTTTTGAAGATCATGAGAGGAATGAAACAAAGAAAATTAACCTAAGGACCCATCATGGTATAGATTTTGAGGTAAATCTATACAATTCTAAGAGCGTATCCAATTTTGGTTGCCCGGTTTGGGAAGCACTTTGCAAGATGTATGATTTTCAAGAGGGTATGTTTGTCACCATGGATCTTGGTGATCATGACATCGAGCTAGAAAATTTGGACATTTGGGTCCTTGTTGATACGCTTATTAAGTAATTTATCATGTTTATTTCAAAATAGTTGACAGCTTATTTCCATTGATAGCTTATTTTCATTCTTCAAAGAATGTGCGGAAGATGGTAGACATAACCTACTACACCGATGGCTCTAAGTTAAATTATCAGGAGAAAAATCATCTGGTCGCATTTTATACTGACCTTGAGAATTACAATGCCTATTATCAAACTCCTCCACATTATGGTCAATACGTGCCACTAGTGCACATGTTGAACCACGATAACTTCCATGGAGATACCCTGGTAAGATTTTTTACTATTATGACATCCGTGCATCTTTTGCATACTTCTAAAACTGAACTACATTGCTAACTACAAAGTTATTACTATGTTTTTCAACAGAAAATCCCGATGGATTGTGTGCCTCATGTGATGTATCAGAATGGTCGCCTTGATGTTTTGAACATATAGCCAGGTCATCCTACGATTCTCACCTGTCCATATTGGATTTCTAAAACCGGTGAACACATGGTAATCAAAGAATGGAAAAAAATGTATGGACAATCATAAGGAGGTTCTTGGAAGCAAGATTGTGCGAAAGGCAAGAATTGGAGACAAGATAATCTCCATTCTCCATAATGGAGAGTCAGGGGTTATCTTGTTTTATGCTATTTTACCTAGGAGAAGGTAGTAGGTCCTAGCTAATACTCATGATCATGTGCTAAGAACAACTAAGTAGGATTGGTTAGATGACTATGATGATGATGTGGTATCGAGTAGAAGTTGTATGATCGATGATGATGAGTATGACTTGTTATTATGATACCAATGATGTGTTATTTATCATTATGATCGATGATGCATGATGCTAAGTTGTTATATGAGCATGATGAGTTATTATATATATATATATCAGTAGGTGAAATGAACATGGATTAGATTCAAGTGGAGGCAACATGTGGTGCACATCGAAAGTACTACTAATCCAAACTAGATCAAGTTTGGATTAGTAGTACTTTCGACATGCACCACATGTTGCCTCCACTTGAATCTAGCTACTCCATGTTCATTTCACCTACTGTTATATATAATAACTAATCATGGTCATAAAATCATATGATGAAAGTACTGTATATAAAACCACAATGAAAATAAGTTGTATTTTTAAAAATACAGGAAAAGTTAGCAGCACCGCTTTTCAGAAGAAGCGCTACTGCTACTTAGTACTATTAGTAGCAGTTACTATTGGAAAGCGCTACTGCTAACTAGGTATAGCAGTAGCGCATCCATCCAATGCTACTGCTACTAGTTAGCTGTAGCGCCTTAGTGCTAGCGCTTGCACAAGCGCTACTACTAGCTTAAAAACAAGTGCTACTACTAGGGTTTTCCCTAGTAGTGATATATGAACGAAAACGTTTAGCGGGGACTGACTATGTGGGATGTACTTATCACCGGAAATGATTTCCACTACTGTACGTATAACCGTATTTTGTCGCTCGCCGGTCGCACACGACCTCATTTTGCCGAGCGTGTGTGCCAGGAGAGCATATCCCCGACGGTTTCTGGGTCGTGTGGGAAGAACCCCCCTATCGCAGTCACTCACTAGGTGACGGTTCCGAACGCCATCACGGAAAGGGGTTAAAACCATTTGTATAGCACCGACGCGTACCAGTGATAGTGCTCAGTGCCATTTGCTATTTTTTTCTTGTTTTTTACTTCGCAAGAAATCAATACCAAACGGAGTCCAAACGTAGCAAAACTTTTTGGTGATTTTTTCTGGATCAGAAGACAAACGATGGCCAAGAAAGTACCTGAGGGGGGCTCCGAGGGGAGCACAACCCACTAGGGCGCGCCTGGTCCCCCAGGCGCGCCTAGGTGGATTGTGCCCACCTCGGCCGCCACCCGCACCGCCTCTTTTCTCTATAAATACCCCAATATTCCAGAAACCCTAGGGGAGTCGACAAAAATCAATTCCAGCCGCCGCAAGTTCCAGAAACCACAGATCCAATCTAGACACCATCACGGAGGGTTTCGTCATCCTCATTGGTACCTCTCCGATGATGCGTGAGTAGTTCATTGTAGATCTACGGGTCCGTAATTAGTAGCTAGATGGCTTCCTCTCTCTCTTTTGATTCTCAATACAATGGTCTCTTGGAGATCTACTTGATGTAACACTTTTAGCGGTGTGTTTGTTGGGATCCGATGAACTTTGAGTTTATGATCATATCTATGTTTTTATCCATGAAAGTTATTTGAATCTTTTGATCTCTCTTATATGCATGATTACTTATAGCCTCGTATTTCTTCTTTGAATCTTTGGTTTAGTTTGGCCAACTAGATTGATTTTTTTTTTGCCATGGCAAGAGGTGCTTTGTGATGTGTTTGATCTTACGGTGCTTGATCCAAGTGACAGAAGGGGAACCGACACGTATGTATCGTTGATATTAAGGATAACAAGATGGGGTCTATTTATACATAAATAGATCTTGTCTACATCATGCCATCGTTCTTATTGCATTACTCCGTTTCTCCATGAACTTAATACACTAGATGCATGCTGGATAGCGGTCGATGTGTGGAGTAATAGTAGTAGATGCAGGCAGGAGTTGGTCTACTAATCTTGGACGTGATGCCTATATAATGATCATTGCCTAGATATCGTCATGATAATTTGAATTTCTATCAATTGCCCAACAATAATTTGTTTACCCACCGTATGCTATTTTTCTCGAGAGAAGCCACTAGTGAAATCTACGGCCCCAAGGTCTCTTCTTTATAATATCCGCCTTCGCGGTATATTTTTATTTGTTTTTATTTTCAGATATATATTATCAAAAACCCAAAAATACCTCGCTGAATTTTATTTGCTTTTATTTTCACCTATCAATCTATTACAACTTTCTCCCATCCACGTGCCAATTTCTAGCGCTGTTACCCGATAGGGACTGGCAACCCCTTTAACACGTCGGGTTGCAAGTATTTGTACTTTGTTTGTAGGAGCTGTTTACGTGGTGTTGCGTAGTTCTCCTACTGGTTCGATAACCTTGGTCTCATCACTGAGGGAAATACCTACCGTAGCTGTGCTGCATCATCCCTTCCTCTTTGGGGAAATACCGACGTACTTCAAGCCGCATCAAAAGGAATTTCTGGCGCTGTTGCCAGGGAGACATCATCAACATCTACCAGGATTCTAATCACAAATCTCATCTACTTGCAATTTACATTATTTGTCATTTGCCTCTCGTTTTCTTGTCCCCCACTTCACAGAAATTTTCCATTTTAATCGCCTTCTTTTTCATTCGTCATTTTCTCATCAGATCTTTTTTTGCTTCTGTTGCCATGTGCTTTCTTTATGCTTGCATTTTTTTCTTGCTAAAAATCTATTGATATGGATCCCCATGCACTTGCTAATATTTTTAAAGGATCCACTCATGATGAACCAATTGCTAGTGAGTTGAGTACACTAGATTATCTTTATGAAGTTTTTCTTGAGATTCGTGAATATGAAAATTGTGATGAAGAAATTTATGAAGTGATTCATGATATCTCTTTGAATGAATAGCATGATTGCAATTATTTTACTATAAATCCTATTAATGTCAATTGTGCTAATAATATGCAAAACCCCAAGCTTGAGGATGCTAATTCTGCTATCTCCACTACTTGTTGCAATGATCATGGTTGGGGTGATAATGATTCTTATGATCTTGAAAGTTTATTTAAACCTCCTAATGAATGTGTTTGCAATAATATTGAAAGTGGGTTTGGAAGAGCGTCAACTTTAAGTAAAAATAATCCCACATATTTGGAGAGTGTCCAATCTTATGATTTTTTTGATGAAAGTGGGTTTGGAGGGGTCATGACTTTATTTGATGATATCTATTATTATATAATTAAGATAGAAGACAAATAAGCCACTACGTTCATCCACATAGATTAAATTACCTCAACCATTGATTTTAGATATAGACGACCTAGATTCAAAGATTTAGCATTACATACAATATTGTGAAGGTGCAATGTTTTTACACACAAAAATTCCTTCACGTGTCAACTGAAAAATTGCCACGTACATATGTCCGTAATGGAAAAGGGCAACCATAGTCAACGTATATGAAAAGGACACTTGCACGCAAAGCAACACATGACCAATTCTGATTTGAATTCTAATAGGAGTAAAAAAACAACAAGCGATACATAGAGGCAAACTTGCCACCTAAACCAATGCCACGTGCATGCCCATAGCTAAAGAAAAGTCCGAAAAGAAAGAGGAAAGCAGTCCGGTCTGCATATCAAATCCTAACAAAAAGTAATGCATATGATTTAAATTTTTTTGTGGGGGGCTTTTGATTTAAATTATAATGTTTTTTTAGGAATATCAATCTTTACTCTTTTTTTATTTTGCGGCGAATATCACACTTTATGGATCAAGGATAAACATGAGTCAGTGCCTCACGGATACAGTCACTAGAGGACTCACAAGATCTAGCTACAATATGTGTCGCAACATTCAAGAGACGGCTTACATGATTAAAATTATAATGGTTGTGATTAAATGATCTAAAATTTATGTACAACAATAATGTGTTCAATTTTTAGAATCTAACATGTGCAAGGTTCAACCATATTTGCATAGAAAAACATTGTTATACGTGTTAGTGTAGGATTCGAGCCAATAATTCAGTCAGGTTACCACCAGCAAACAAAATACAATCAGTTAATGGGCCGAAGTTGGTCAGGATGAAATAATGTACGTATTGTATCCGAAAAAACTACAACCACCCATGAAGACGAGCTGAATTGTGTCGCTAACATAATGGGTGATGTCAGCAAAACATAATTCATGATTATTTTGCTTTACATGCTCTACAAATTAGAGACGGTAATGATGTTCAATTTGACCTTTGACGAAGCAGCAGATTATTAAATATATTTTTTCATATAATGGGATTGTTGATTTGCGTAAGAAACTCAATCTAAACCTCAAGGGTAACATATAGTATATCACGGTACATGAGGGATTTTCTTGGACAATAGGCAATATATAGCTCTTTTGATAAACAAGGTTGTAACATGTCAGTCTGAAGTACATGCCCGCTCCGTGATGCATTTAAAAAGGAATGTACAGTCGGGTTGTAATAGAATTCGCGCACAGTTTTTTTTGTGGCAATAAATTCAAACAGTATCTAGAAGTAAATACTTCTTACTACTATCGTATATGCACACCATAGAATTGGCGGACCACTAAGTATCTGTAGCAGAAAGGAACCACTATTTAGGTAGGCCAGCCCATAATTCCATCCAAAATAAAATACTACTTATTTTTTATTGTAAAAACATAAAATTTACGTACTTTTGAAGGATAGAACTTCACATATTTTCATCTCTATAGCCAAATCATCAGGCAAACTAAATCTAAGCTCGAAGGGCACACATTAATGTAAGAGCAGGTTCTTCTTTATAGTTACCAGATATTCATGCATACGAGAAAAAATTCATTGGTATATACGAGAAAGAAAACAGTATGGACAGATTAGGTAAGTATGTCTAATTAGAATATTACAATAATTTTTGGATTGGTAAATTACGAATGAATCACATAGAGCTTTAAAGAAATCTACGAAATCAGGACAAAATGTATATACTAAAATTGATAGAACTTCAACATACTTGGGGCCTGAATTTTGGGGTAAACGTAACTTGATAGAAATAATTAAAGATATATACATTAGTTCTAGGAGCAAGGATGAGGTACATCTTTCATGTCCAGGATCCTATAACTAAACTAATTTAACAGAATAAAGATACACGCTGCTTACTTTTAAGACATAATATAATGTAAACAGTGCTGAAACACGGATCCACTTTCAAATAAAATTAGAATTTCATTTATTTTCTGTACCATGCAGAATATGGCAACGGATAACCCATGTGAATGTAACATGCAGCAGATATATCAAGATTCGTTGGTTGTTTTCTCAACAAAACATAGAAAAATGTAATATATGTATTGACAATATTGAGTAGGATGGGACTGTGGAAGAGAGTTGAGCTTCAACGATTCAAGTTTTATGCATGTCTTTCTCATGTTAAGAACTATCTGAAGTAGATTAAAAAGAACAATAATTCATAATATGTTAAATCCTGAAAAATGTAAGATTGAATCCAATATGATGTGACAGTCGGTGACTATATTTTGGAAGGTAGGCAAGAAAAAATACATTGAAGCAGCAACAATTAATGTCTTTCAAGTGAAAGCCATCATGGAATGGTTACATCATATAGGAGTAAATATTCAAAGTAAGAAATAATATCAAATATGTGGTAAGTCATATTAGTTGCACTTAATTACCAGCTGAAAACAATATGCATGATTTTAAAAGAAATGCTTTGATGGGAGCAGTGTAGAAGAGGGCTTCTAACAATGTTTAGATTTGAACTTTTAAATCATGTGAAAGGATTTCTTAAAGTGTAACCTCAACATGTTACTCCTTTGGTTTCTAATTAGCTATAGACAACGAATCCAAAAAGCTAGAGAGAAAATGTGTACACTTAAACTCTTTTAAGAATGACTATCAACATTTTAAAGCCTTAGCTTGATTGCATCAAGGAATATTCCATTAATGGTTTGTTTTCAAAGTATTGTTTTCCAGAAAAAAAACATGTTCATATAAGAAGCAATGGTCCAGGTAGAGTATTCGATACAATCTCTATATTAGGAGAGATACATCATTTGTAAAATCTAGCCGCACAAGTGCGCGGGTCACCCTGCTAGTTCCCACTATTTTGGAAGAGTGTCAACTTTGCATGCATGTGGATTATGAAGGGAAAATTTTATATGGTTGCTATATTATTAAATTTGATTATGATCCTACATATAATTATTATGAGAGGGGAAAATATGGTTGTAGAAATTTGTATGCTATTAAATTTCCTCTCATTATGTTGAGATCGTCAATGTTTTATTCCTCTCCTTTGCATTTGCTAGATATTTTTTGTCTTGAAAATTTATTTTTCTATAAAATTCCTATGCATAGGAATTATGTTAGAATTTAATTTGTTTGTCACATGTTTAATGATGCTCTGTTTGTGTTTCAATTATTATCTTTCATGTGGGAATCAATGAAATCTTATGCCTAGCTAGGGGCGTAACGATATCGCTTGTTGGGAGGCAACCCAAGGAATAAATTTTATTTTTACCTTTTCCTTTCTCTTCTTGAGTGTTTGCACAATTATGCCTCTGTTATGATTGTGTTTTTATGTTTTAATTAGTGTTTGTGCCAAGGAAAGCCTTTAGGCTCATGTTGGGTGATAGTTAATTTGATCTTGTTGAAAAATAGAAACTTTTGTGCTCAGAAAAATAATTTTCATAAATCACAGAAACGTGCTTTTGCTTTGAATTTTTTACACAAAATTGATATAAAAATTTCCCACTCTATCCTAGGTTTTCAGAATTTTTGGAGTTACAGAAGTATACTAAGTTCCCTGATTACTACATATTGTTTTGTTTTTTGACAGATTCTATTTTCTTTGTGTTGTGTGCTTGTTTTGATGATTCTATGGTTTTCTTTGACAAGTTTTTGTCATAGAAAAGTTTGAATGCGGTAGATATAATGCAAAAATAAAATATGAATGGGTTTGCAACAATACTTATAGTAGTGATTTGGTTTGTTATACTAACGGATCTCACGAAGGCTTTGTTAAGTTTTGTGTGATTGAATTTTTCAAGTTTTGGGTGAGATCACGATGGATGAAGGAATAAGGAGTAAGAAGATCCTAAGCTTGGGGATGCCCATGGCATCCCAAGCTATTATCTAAAAGAGAAGAAAGCAACTAAGCTTGGGATGCCCGAGTGTCATCCCCTCTTTCTTCTAATGACCATCGATATTTTACTTGGAGCTATATTTTTATTCGTCACATATCATGAGTTTTGCTTGGAGCGTCTTGTGTGATATGAGTCTTTGCTTGTTTTCCTTTTTTATTTTGTGTCATCTATCCTTGCTGGACACACCTATTTGAGAGAGCCAAAATTATGCTATGACTTGTTAGAATTGCTCTCTATGCTTCACTTAAATCTTTATGAGATATGGAATTGCTCTAGTGCTTCACTTATATCTTTTTGAGCACGGCGTGCTTTATTATTTTTGAAGAAATGCTCTCAGGCTTCACTTGGATTTATTTTAGAGTTAGTAAAATTCTTATGAAATTCTCCCTTGCATCACTTAGATTATTTTGAGAGAAGAAAATTTTTATGCTCATGTTCTTCACTTTGATTTGTTTGAGCTATCAATAGCAACGTATGAAATTAGTCCCAAAGTGATAGATATTCAAGAGGGATATAATAAAAACTTTCATGAAGATCATTGGACAAAATAAACTTGATTCCTTGCAATAGTTTTGCGATATGTTGATATGATATGTGAGTCATGTTGATGAATAATTATGCTTTAGTAAGAATATTGGTGTTAAGGTTTGTGATTCCCTATGCAAGCACAAAAGTAAATAGTTATGCAAGGAAATTACATCCTACTTGTGGTGCATTATTTGGTGTTAGTTATGCTTAATGCTCGCTTATGAGATTTTTCGTTTCTTGGTTGGATGCTTCTCAATCTTTTGCTAGCCTTCATTTGCACTAAGTATGATCACTACTTGTGCATCCGAAATCCTTTAAATCAGTTTTTGCCACATGAGTCCACTATACCTACCTATATGCGGTATTGTTTTGCCGTTCTAAACAAATTTGTATGTGCCATCTCTAATTTGCAAAATAAATTTCTCTTTTGTGTGCTCGTACCGCTCATGAAACGGTAGGGGGTGGCTGATATATTTCCATCCTAGATGTGTTATTCTCAAGATGAGTGTTTATTCACTTGCCATTGCATGAGAGTACGACAAAGGTATTAGGAATGCCCAGTCCCGAAATAAAAAAATGAATTTACTTTATGTTGTCAAATAATTAATTCCTTGGAAAGTGTTGGTATGGAAGGCACCCGTGGATACGGTTAGCCATGGAAAGTGAAAGTATGGTGGAAAAAGAATAAACTTTATTTTCTGTTTGGAAACTGCCTATGATATATCTAGCATGGAAATTATTGGGAACTAATCGATCGTTTTCGTTGACAGGAAAAGCATGCCACCCAAAATGTTTTCTCTCTATCTTTTTCGCTTTGAGGTATCTCTAGGCCCTCTCGATAATGCACATCATAAGAA
Organism: Triticum aestivum; assembly: GCF_018294505.1. NCBI lineage: Eukaryota > Viridiplantae > Streptophyta > Magnoliopsida > Poales > Poaceae > Triticum > Triticum aestivum. Next base: position 19,783,718 of record NC_057795.1, read on the forward strand.
TCCTTGCAAGCAATGTGACTAATGAGTTAGTTGCCGGATGATGCATTACGGAACGAGTAAAGAGATTGAACTAGGTATGAAGATACCGACGATCAAATCTCGGGCAAGTAACATACCGATGACAAAGGGAATAACGTATGTTGTCATAATGGTTCGACTGATAAAGATCTTCGTAGAATATGTGGGAGCCAATATGAGCATCTAGGTTCTGCTATTGGTTATTGACCGGAGAGGTGTATCGGTCATGTCTACATAGTTTTCGAACCCGTAGGGTCCGCACGCTTAACATTCGATGACGATTTGTATTATATGAGTCATGTGATTTGGTAACTGAATGTTGTTTGGAGTCCCGGATGAGATGACGGACATGATGAGAAGTCTCGAAATGGTCGAGAGGTAAAGATTCATATATAGGACGATAGTATTCGGACACCGGAAGTGTTCCACGGGTATCGGGTACGTATCGGGTCACCGAAAGGGGTTCGGGGCAACCCCCGGCAAACTACATGGGAGTAATGGGCCAAGAAGGGGACAGACCAGCCCCTAAGGGGCTGGTGCGCCCCATGTATGCAGAATCAGGAGAGGGGAAGAAAGAGGGTAAGAGAGAAAGGAGGGGGAGGGATTCGGTCTTCCCCTTCCTTCCCTCCCCCTCCTCCTTCCTTCCCCCTACGAAAGATATGGAAAGGGGGGAGCCGAATAGGATTAGGGCCCCAAGTAGGATTCCTCCTACTTGTGCGCTGAAAGTGTGTTACGTCGACTAGAGGGGGGGTGAATAGGTGATTTTTATAAATTCTTCACTGAGGAATTTCGGGATGAGGAATTTCCTAAGCGAAGAACTACTTGCAGCGGAATAAGTACTCAGGTATAAGCATAACAGAGCAACAACATAGTCATAATGATGAAATGGAAGACAAAACACAGAGTCAGAAAGCATAAACACATGATAAGCAGGATGAAGACAAACTGACTCAAGAAATAGGATTGAGGAATTACAGAGAGTCTTCAGTCAAAGTCTTCAAATAGTAATGATCAGGTTCATCAACACATAACTGAGGAAATGAAAGGGTTGAGGAAATAGAACTAGTAGGCTTGGTGAAGACAATGATTTGGTAGACCAGTTCCAACTGATGTGATAGTTGTACGTCTGGTTGGAGCGGTTGAGTATTTAAACTAGAGGACACATAGTCCCGGACACACAGTCCTCACCGTATTCTCCTTGAGCTAAGATCACATAGACCTCGCCCAATAGTAGTGGTAAGTCTTCACAGGTGACTTCCAAACCTTCACGACTCGGTCACTCGGCAATCCACAATTCCTCTTGGATGCTCAGACCATGACGCCTAACAGTGTGGAGGATACACAGTCCTCAAAGGTAACAAGCATGGGTTCCACACAGGAACAATCTCTTCAGTGATGCTCAATCACTTTGGGTTTGTAGGTTTGGGTTTGGGATTTGGGTTTTCCTCACTTGATTATTTTCGCTCAAAGTCCTTGGAGGATGGGATGCTCTCAATTGACAAGTGCCAGTTTCTCTCGGAGCAACAACTAGTGGTTGTAGGGGGCGGCTATTTATAGCCTAGGGAGCAACCCGACATGATAAGACATAAATGCCCTTCAATGATATGACTGTTAGGTGGTAGGATATTTTGGACAGCTGGCGTGTGGCACAGCAAAGGTCGGATTTTAGGTTCTAATTCCTCAGGGCTATCATGTTCCTCACTGTTTTGGCAATTCGCACTGGCGAATTCCTAACTCCTCAGTCAGAACAAATTCCTCAGAGACCAGAAGATCTTCGTCTCTATCACTGAACAAATTGACTGAACTGACATGAGATTTATAATGGCTTCACTCAAAGGATTGGGTAGGTGTAGGATTTTGAGATGAGCATCACTTGGAAATCAGTTTCCTTAGTATTACCTCGACCCCCTTTAACAGTATGGTGTTTCCTATGACTCAAGAAGAAGAAAATGAAACTACGAAAACAAAAGTCTTCACGCTTCATATTCCTCGCATTAATATCCAAGTCTTCACGGTCACACCAATTTCTTCACTTCCAAAGTCTTCAGGAGAACCAAAGTCTTCAGCCGAAGACATTCATTTTTAGGGGTCGACTTCCATGGTAAATATCAAACTCCTCATCGATTTATAGAGCCTGTGTACACTCACAAACATATTAGCCCCTCAACCTACAAGTCTTCAATACACCAAAATCACTAAGGGGCACTAGATGCACTTACAATCTCCCCCTTTTTGGTGATTGATGACAATATAGGTTAAGTTTTCAACGGGGATAAACATATGAATTGAAAGTTCTCAATATTGAGGAATTTGATTGCAAGATATAGAAGAACTCCCCCTGAAGATGTGCATAGTGAGGAATTTTCTTTTGAAGCAATGCACAGTTGAAGAGTAGAATCATGGAGATCTCCCCCTATATCTTGTAATTCATACATGCATTTAACACATTGAATGAAGAATTTGAAATGGATGATGAAATATGGTGACTGATGTAAGTCATCATGCGTGCATAGCATATATGAGGAAATAGCATGCAGAAAACAAGGCAAAAGTATCAGGTCACCATCGGACTTAAGTTTACAACTCAATCAACAAACACTTCAGAAGAGCGAGAGTTGCAACTTAACAAAAAAACACCCATAATAGATAGAACCGCTTGAAGACTGACTCAAATTTGTCCCCCTTTGTCATCAAATGACCAAAAGGGACGAAACGTGAGGACTAAAGCCCCTGAAGAATTTCATCATGAAGTCGATGGAGGAGTGCCAGTGTTGTTGGGGTCGGTTGTTGGAGTAGGGCCTGCCGCAGTGTCGTCCAGGTCTTCATTTTCATCAGACTCGCGCGATGAGGAATATGAGCTGGGCACTAGAGGAGGAACTTCAACCTTCTTGAATTTCTTCGCTGGAGGCTTGGACCAGCTGAAGTCCTGCTTGAAGCCCATCTGCTTGAGATCTTCATCACCGTAGAGATGAGTCAGGACAGCCCAGGTGCGATCAAAAACTTCATTGGTAGTAGTGGTTCTTCTTCACTGAATTATATGTGGCAGTCATGTTGTGAAGAATTGAACCAAACTAACGTTTGACCCATTTATGATTGTGATCGACCTTCTGATGAAGACTGAGGAGAAGCTCACGATCAGTCGTCACCCTTGGAGTTTTTGCCTGAGGACTTTTCTTTGAGGCATTGGCGGCAGAGTCATGAGTAGCAGAGTCATCATTGGTGGAATATGAGGCAGCTTTGTGGAACTGTCCATCCAATGGACGATTGCCCTCATCTATAATTGCAGTGGCCTTGCCCTTTTCTTTAGCTGAGGAAAATGTCCGCTTGAGGACTTCAATAGGGGGCAAGTAACTGCCATGGTTGAGTGTGTTAGCTTTGTAGTTGAGTGAAGACCTTGATTTGAGGAATCTCATAATCCAAGGAGCGTAAGGCTTCAACTCAAAGGGAGACATCGCAACATTTGCCAAATTCCTCATGAAGAAGTCATGGTAGTTCATTGGAATACCATGCATGATATTGAAAAGCAGATTCTTCATGATGCCAACAACTTCTTCATCATTTGAGTCGTGGCCTTTGATAGGACTCAGAGTCTTGGTCAGAATGCGGTATACTGTCCTTGGCACATATTGCAATTCCTTCACAAGGAACTTTGCCCTTGAGGCTTGACCAGGCTTCAATGACTTCATCAGAATTTGCATGAAGTGATAAGACAGCTCAGTTTCATTGTAGATAAGAGGTGCACCTTCCGAGGGAGGACTGACAGGCATGGCATGAAGCAATTCAGTGGTTGGTTCCTTAAAGCGAGTATTTTCTGCCATCCAGTCCAACACCCAAGAGTTCACATCTTCAGCATTGCCCGTGATGTGCAGCGTCGCATAAAACTGAAGAATGAGCTCTTCATTCCAGTCACAGATGTCAGTGCAGAAATTCAGCAATCCGACATCACGAATAGCACTGAGGACTGGTGCGAAGGACGACGGTGATTCCATATCAACATGAGGAATGTGCTCATGGTCGAAGACTTTGTCTTTGTTGAAGAGTACTGAGGAATAGAAGTTGGCTTGGCTGGCAGTCCAGAAACGCTTCCTTCTAAGACGAGCAGAGTCATAAGGATTGTAATCAGTGAAGAATAAATGCTCATTGAAGAAGACATCACCCTTGAACTTTGGAGTCCTGGAGAAGGGATTGTTCGGCTTTGGCTGAGGAGTATCAGTCAGTTGAAGAATAACCTTAGGAATCTCAATCTTCGGAGCCGTAGGCTGAGGAATATCAGCTTCTGCTTCAGTAGCAACCTGGGCCTCCATATCTTCATCAGCTTGGTCATCAACACTAGTGGCTGGAATCTCTTCATGAATGGAAGGGGCAGTATGAATTTCATCAGAGCCTGTCTGATCTTCAGTGGAGAATGGGGACCGAGGAATTTGTTGAAGTGGTGTGAACAGAGGAGAGTTGGGGTGCTGACTGTCCCAAAAATCATCATTCATCATGGGTGTGGTGCTCCCAATGTCCACATCCTCATCCTCTTCCATTTCTTCAACGCCAGCCTCTTCAGCTGTGAACCGAGGCATTGGCGATGATACCAAGGGAGTTGAAGTGATAGCATCCACTTCAATTTCTTCATCCATCTGCTCTATGGAAGCAGCAGAGGGATCTTCTTCAGCAGATTCTTGAGGAATCTCATAATCTTCACGAAAAGGAACAAGTTCCTTTCATGACATGCTTGAGAGAGGAACAACATCAATAGGATTCTCAATTGAACTTGTCAAAATCTTCGCCTTCTTGGGTGCAGAAGATTCTAAGGAAATGGATGTTTTCCTTTTCTTCAAAGTGGCTCGCTCCACAGCTTTTGTTTTCTTCACTTTCAGAGCAGAAGGAAGAATTGGGCTTGATGTTGGTGCAGGCGGAGCAGAGGAAATTGGATCAATTTCTTCAGGCACAACTGATGCAGTTGGCCTGTCTTGGGCAATTTCTTCGGGCACAGCTTCAGCTTCTTCAGCTGTCCTGACTAGTTCTTCACGTGCAACACTAGTGGTTGCCCTGGCAGTTTCTTCGGCGGCTGGTATTTCTTCAGCCCTGGTGCTAGCAGTTTCATCAGCAGCTTGATTTTCATCAACGGTGCTGGCATGTTCTTCAGTCGGCTGGGCAGATGCTTCAGCCGAAGGAATCTCAATGTGCGATGGATCAGCAACATTGAAGGTGAATTTCTTCGCCATTTTTATGAATCTAACCTTGGCTCCCAGCCATTCTGCCTTATAGGCGTCAAATTCATCACTGAGCTTCTTGATCTCAGATTGCAGTCCAATGAGCTTCTCAGGCGATAACATCAGAACATTATCCTTCAGATAGCGTTGCTTCTTGTACTGGGCTTTCTTAGCAACTCTGGCTTGATCATATTTCCACTTTTCTTCAGCAATGAATGTCGTCAACATGTGACTTTGTCCAGGAGTGAGGTCTAGCTCATGCAATGGAGTGTTCGGATCTTTGTGCCAGAGGTCAATGAAATCTAGGATCTTCTTCGGATCCAGTAGAAGAGGCACAACACTCCCTTTGGCTCTAGCCCTTTGCTGTCTGTCTTTGATGATATCAGCTAATTCATCATCATCAGCCTCATCATCATCAGATGGCACTTGAAAAGTAACTTGTTTCTTGTGAGGACTTGGTCTAGTGCCTCGTCCTGTAGTGGCCTTGGTCTTCAGCAAGGTTGGGCTCTTTGAAGGCAGATGAGGAACTGAAGAACTTGCAGAAGCTCCTGAGGCAATTGAAATGCCCGTGGTCCTTTGGCATGTGGCTAGATGCACAGGTGCTGAGGACTTTGTCGGAGGATCTGAGGGTTTTGAAACCCGAGGAACTGGTGCAGCTTGAGGAATTTGGGCAGCTTGAGGAATTTGCCTTGAAGGCACAGAGGAGCTTGACCACCAGGGCATTGCTGAGGAACTTGGCCGTGAGGGCGTTGCTGAGGAAGTTGGTTTTTGAGCAAGCTTCTTGGGCATAGCCTTCTTGCTCGTGGTGGCCTTAGCAGCGGCAACAGCAGAATCTTTGTTAAATTTATTCACTGCTTCTTTGGCCTGCTTGGCCAACTTAGCTTGCTGCCTGGCCCATTCATTAGCATAATCGTCACCACGTTTAAGGATTGTTGGATCAGCTCTTTGTCCAGGTGCCAATGGAGGTCTTGAGCATGGAGGGTGAAGAGTGAATTTCTTCATGTATTTAGGAGTGACATATCTGTACTCCCTCCATTATCGTGCCCATCTTCGTTCAATCCTCTGTATGAGCACCTTGCGCTTATTTTTGGTTTCTTTGCCATGAGTTGCCTCATCAGGCGTGCAGTACCCTGCATAAATGTCATCAGGGATTTGAAAGGCAGTGTTGACTTGAAGCTTCTTTCCTCCTTTCTGAGGCCTTTTACCATCTGCCATTTTCTTTAGCTGAGGAATTTGAACAATAGAGTTCTCTGAGGAAATATGTAGCTTTTCTTTGAGGAACGCTGCAAATGAGTTAAGTTGATGAGAACCTAGTGATTGAGCAGCAGACATGTGTACCTGTGAACAGAGTATATGTGCGAAGAATTTGGAGAGGTCATATGCGTTCTCAGAAGTTTTTGCAAAACAGAACAAGTTTGAGGAAATTGACCAGTTGTGTCTTGAAGAATTTCACTAAGCATTCTTTGACTTAGGTTCCAGAGTTGTGCGGATTGTAAGATTCAGACAATTGAGGAATCATGAAGAAAAATGTCACTTAGAGAAACAAATCAGGGGCAGAAGATTGTGCAAGGTGTTTAGGGTGTGGAAGTTGAGGAATAAAACACCTTTTGAAGATTTGATGAAAATCATCAGTAGTAATAAAGGCAGTAAAAGTAACTTTTAATTACCCTTGACGAAGAACACGACGAACTGGAAGTGTAGATTGAGAAGTTCGTCTATCCATATCTTCCACGCCTAATTTGGCGGAGGAAGACATATATGGCGGCGGCGGAGAGAAGATGTCCGCGACCGGCGCGAGTACGACGGCGACGAGGTTGAGGCAACGAAGATCTTCCTCACCGGCGACGATGGAAGTAGCGGCAACACTAAGTTTTGAGAGCTCGAGCGAGGGAGTGAGGTCGAGCGGAGTAAAAGCGAAGTGAGGAGGGGAGGGGGTATTTATAGCTGAGGTGAAAAACCGCTCGTCCAAAGAAATTGGACGAACGTGCCCCTGACCCTTCTCATTCGCGTGACATGTGTCACCCACGTACTGAGAGGTGGCGATCGTGTGAGATCGTGGGTGAATAGATAAGTTTATCGTGGGATGTGCAACGGTTTGAGCGGCAAAAAGACGAAAATTCAGATAAGAATATTTTAAAGTTTCGTTCGCAATTTCATCAGCTGACAAGGACACAGTGAAGAATTTGAACGAGTTTCAAGTAGAACGCACATGACGAATTTGTGAACAGACTGGATTGAGTTTAGCATAGAGGGGGAAAGGGTCCGATCACATTCACTTAGCAAAAAGGTCAACTTGAAGAATTAGCAGTAAGTGAATGTTGTAGAGGACATAAAAACTCACGTATATATATAGTCAATGAAGAACAATGACGGAAGGAGTGAAGACAATGCAAATTTGAAGAATTTGAAAAACTGAGGAATTTAAAAAATGAAGAAAAACTCAAATAGAAGATTTTCAAGTTTGGTTGGTGGCGTAACCCACCGTATAAGAATGATGATTTCAGACACCACATACAATTGTCGTAGGGTTCTGAAAATCAATTTCTTCATTAATTTCTTCACACTTAGAGGGTTAGTCTTCATTGATTGAAGAAGAACGTTACTTCATGTGTTGCACATCTAAGTCATCAAGTCAGCATAAGTGTTAGGATGTGTGTCCTTTTCAAAGAACATTCGAAGATTCTAGGATATTTAGCTCACACCGCAACATGCTAAATCTCTTCTCATCCAAGGGCTTTGTGAAGGTATCGGCCAGATGGTCTTCAGTATTTGCATGGTCGATGGAGATGTCACCCTCAACACATGGTCACGAAGAAAATGATGATGAATCTGGATGTGCTTTCTCTTCGAGTGCTGAACTAGGTCGTGATCAATCTTGATAGCACTCTCATTGTCGCATAGAGTGGCACATTCTTCACATTGATGCCATAGTCCTTGAGGGTTTGCTCCATCCATAGCAATTGAGCACAGCAGGATCCAGCAGCAATGTATTCAGCTTCAGCAGTGGAGAGTGTACGCAGTTCTCCTTCTTTGAGGACCAACATACCAAGGATCGTCCGAGGAAATGACAAGTGCCTGACATTGACTTGCGGTCCACCCGGTCTCCAGCATAGTCAGAGTCTAAATATCCAATGAGATCAAAGGAAGAGCCCTTGGGATACCATAATCCAAGTATTGGTGTGTGAGCTAGATATCGAAGAATATGCTTCACAACCTTATGGTGTGATTCATTCGGTGTAGCTTGAAATCGTACACACATGCAAACACTAAGCATAATATCTGGCCTAGATGCACATAGGTACAATAAAGAGCCAATCATGGAGCGGTATACCTTTTGATCAAAGTCTTTACCATTTTCATTAGTGCATTGATGGCCATTAGTGGGCATAGGGATTTCGACTCCTTTGCAATCTTGCATGCCGAATTTCCTCAACACATCCTTGAGGTATTTCTCCTGAGATATGAATATGCCATTGTATTGTTGACGAATTTGAAGACCTAAGAAGAATTTCAATTCTCCCATCATAGACATTTGATATGCTTCACTCATCATATAGGCGAATTCATCACTGTAATGTTGGTTAGTACAGCCATAGATAATATCATCAACACATATTTCGCACACGAATAATTCATCATCATATGTTTTGGTGAAAAGAGTTAGGTCAAGTGAACTGGGTTTGAAGCCTTTCTTAATGAGGAATTCCTTCGGTAGAAAGGGTGATGCACCAAAGTAGCGTAAGTATTTCCCTCAGTTATGAGAACCAAGGTATCAATCCAGTAGGAGGCTCCATGCAAGTCCCTCGTACCTACACAAACAAACAAGAACCTCGCAACCAACATGATAAAAGGGTTGTCAATCTCTTCACGACCACTTGCGAAAGTGAGATCTGATAGAGATAATAAAATATTTTTGGTATTTTTATGATATAGATTGAAAAGTAAAGATTGCAAAATAAAGTAGATTGAAAACTTATATGATGGGAAATAGACCCGGGGGGCATAGGTTTCACTAGTGGATTCTCTCAAGATAGCATAAGTCTTACGGTGGGTGAACAAATTACTGTCGAGCAATTGATAGAAAAGTGCATAGTTATGAGAATATCTAGGCATGATCATGTATATAGGCATCACGTCCACGAAAAGTAGATCGAACCGATTCTGCATCTACTACTATTACTCCACAAATTGACCGCTATCCAGCATGCATCTAGAGTATTAAGTTCATAAGAATAGAGTAACACATTAGGCAAGATGACATGATGTAGAGGGATAAACTCAAGCAATATGATACAAACCCCATCTTTTTATCCTCGATGGCAACAATAAAATACGTGCCTTCCTGCCCTTGCTATCACTGGCAAAGGACATCGCAAGATTGAACCCAAAGCTAAGCACTTCTCCCATTGCAAGAAAGATCAATCTAGTAGGCCAAACCAAAGTGATAATTCGAAGAGACTTGAAAAGATAACCAATCATACATAAAAGAATTCAGAGGGGATTCAAATATTTCTCATAGATAAACTTGATCATAAACCCACAATTCATCGGATCTCGACAAATAGATCTCCAAGAAGATCGAGGAGAACATTGTATTGAGATTCAAAGAGAGAGAAAAAGCCATCTAGCTCATAACTATGGACCCTAAGGTCTATGGTATACTACTCACAACTCATCGGAGAGGCGATGGTGTTGATGTAGAAGCCCTCCATGATCGATTCCCCCTCCGGCGGAGCACTAGAAAAGGCTCCAAGATGGGATCTCACGGGTACAGAAGGTTGTGGCGGTGCAAATAGGGTTTCGTGGTGCACCTAGATGTTTTCAAGGTATGCAGGTATATATAGGCGAAGGAAGTCGGTCAGGGGAGCCACGAGGGGCCCATGAGGGTGGGGGGCGTGCCCACCCCCCTAGGGCGCGCCCTGGACCCTCGTGTCCGCCTCGGCTGCTTCTTGACGTCCACTCCAAGTCTCCTGGATTGCGTTTGTTCCAAAAAGATCTCTCCTGAAGGTTTCATTCCATTTGGACTCCGTTTGATATTCCTTTTCTGCGAAACACTGAAATAGGCAAAAAAAACAGCAATTTGGGTTGGGCCTCTGGTTAATAGGTTAGTCCCAAAAATGATATAAAAGTGTATAGTAAAGCCCATAAACATCCAAAACGGGTAATATAATAGCATGGAACAATCAAAAATTATAGATACGTTGGAGACGTATCAAGCATCCCCAAGCTTAATTCCTGCTCATCCTCGAGTAGGTAAATGATTAAAACAGAATTTTTTATGTGGAATGCTACCTCGCATAATTCTCAATGTAATTTTCTTTATTGTGGCATGAATGTTCAGATCCAAATGATTCAAGATAAAAGTTTAATATTGACATAAGATTAATAATACTTCAAGCATACTAACAAAGTAACCGTGTCTTCTCAAAATAACAGGGCTAAAGAAAGTTATCCCTACAAAATCATATAGTCTGGCTATGCTCTATATTCATCACACAAAATATTTAAATCATACACAACCCCGATGACAAGCCAAGCAATTGTTTCATACTTCTGATGTTCTCAAACCTTTTCAACTTTCACGCAACACATGAGCGTGAGCCATGGACATAGCACTATATGTGGAATAGAATGGTGGTTGCGGAGAAGACAAAAAAGGAGAAGATAGTCTCACATCAACTAGGCATATCAACGGGCTATGGAGATGCCCATTAATAGATATCAATGTGAGTGAGTAGGGATTTCCATGCAACGGATGCACTAGAGTTATAAGTGTATGAAAGCTCAACAAAAAAAACTAAGTGGGTGTGCATCCAACTTGCTTGCTCATGAAGACCTAGGGCATTTTGAGGAAGCCCATCATTGGAATATACAAACCAAGTTCTATAATGTAAAATTCCCACTAGTATATGAAAGTGACAACATAGGAGACTCTATATCATGAAGATCATGGCGCTACTTTGAAGCACAAGTGTGGAAAAAGGATAGTAACATTGTCCCTTCTCTCATTTTCTCTCATTTTTTTATTTTGGTGGGATTCTTTGGCCTCTTTTTTTATTTGGGATTCTTTGGCCTCTTTTGTTTTTTCATAAAGTCCAGAGTCTCATCCCGACTTGTGGGGGAATCATAGTCTCCATCATCCTTTCTTCACTTGGGACAATGCTCTAATAACGAAGATCATCACACTTTTATTTACTTACAACTCAAGATTACAACTCAATACTTAGAACAAAATATGACTCTATGTGAATGCCTCCGGCGGTGTACCGGGATATGCAATGAATCAAGAGTGACATTTATGAAAGAATTATCAAGGTGGTTTTGCCGCAAATACGATGTCAACTACATGATCATGCAAAAGCACAATGACAATGATGGAGTGTGTCATAATAAACGGAACGGTGGAAAGTTGCATGGCAATATATCTCGGAATGGATATGGAAATGCCATTATAGGTAGGTATGGTGGCTGTTTTGAGGAACGTGTATGGTGGGTGTATGGCCGGCGAAAGTTGCGCGGCACAAGAGAGGCTAGCAATGGTGGAAGGGTGAGAGTGCGTATAATCCATGGACTCAACATTAGTCATAAAGAACTCATATACTTATTGTAAAAATCTATTAGTCATCAAAACGAAGTACTATGTGCATGCTCCTAGGGGCATAGATTGGTAGGAAAAGACCATCGCTCGTCCCCGACCGCCACTCATAAGGAAGACAATTAATAAATAAATCATGCTCCAACTTCATCACATAACGGTTCACCATACGTGCATGCTAAGGGAATCACAAACTTCAACACAAGTATTCCTCAAATTCACAACTACTCCACTAGGATGACTCTAATATTACCATCCTCATATCTCAAAACAATCATCAAGCATCAATCTTCTCATGGTATTCACTATATGGTAGTTTTTATTATACCCAACTTGGATGCCCATCATATTAGGACCAATTTTATAACCATAGCAAATACAATGTTGTTCTAAAAGACTCTCAAAATAATATAAGTGAAGCATGAGAGGTCAATAATTTCTACAAAATAAAACCACCGCCGTGCTCTAAAAAGATATAAGTGAAGCACTAGAGCAAAATTGTCTAGCTCAAAAGATATAAGTGAAGCACATAGAGTATTCTAATAAATTCCGAATCATGTGTGTCTCTCCCAAAAGGTGTGTACAGCAAGGATGATTGTGGTAAACAAAAACGCAAAGACTCATATCATACTAGACACTCCAAGCAAAACACATATCATGTGGTGAATAAAAATATAGCTCCAAGTAAAGTTACCGATAGACGAAGACGAAAGAGGGGATGCCTTCCGGGGCATACCCAAGCTTAGGCTTTTGGTTGTCCTTGAATTACCTTGGGGTTCCATGGACATCCCCAAGCTTAGGCTCTTGCCACTCTTATTCCATAGTCCATCAAATCTTTACCCAAAACTTGAAAAGTTCACAACACAAAACTCAACAGGAAATCTCATAAGCCCCGTTAGTGCAAGAAAGCAAACACCACTTTAAATTACTGTAATGAACTCATTCTTTATTTATATAGATGTTAAGCCTACTGTATTCTAACTTCCCTATTTTTCATACCACCCTATACTAGCCATAGATTCATCAAAATAAGCAAACAACACACGAAAAACAGAATCTATCAAAAACAGAACAGTCTGTAGCAATCTGTAACTTTAGAATACTTCTAGAGTTCTAAAACTCCTACCAAAATAGGAAGTCCTAGGAATTTTTTCTATTAATATTATGAAAAAAAATCAACTAAAAATCATGCTTGTGTGATTTATTAAAATTATTCTCGTGCGTGCAAAAGTTTCTGTTTTTCAGCAAGATCAAATTAACTATCACCCAAGATGATCCTATAGGTTCTACTTGGAACAAACACTAATTAAAACATAAAACCACATCTAAACATAATCTAGATGAATTATTTATTACTAACCATGAGCAAAAAGTAAAGAACAAAAATATAATTGGGTTGCCTCCCAACAAGCGCTATCGTTTAACGCCCCTAGCTAGGCATAAAAGCGAGAATAGATCTACGTATTGCCATCTTTGGTATTCAATTCATAAGTGGCTCTCATAATAGATTCATAAGGTAATTTGATTTTATTTCTAGGAAAGTGTTCCATGCCTTTCCTTAATGGAAAATGGAATCTAATATTTCCTTCCTTCATGTCAATAGTTGCACCAATCGTTCTAAGGAAAGGTCTAACAAAAATAATAGGACATGCAAAATTGCAATCTATATCAAGAACTATAAAATCTATGGGCACATAATTCCTATTTGAAATAATAAGAACATCATTAATCCTTCCCATAGGTTTTTTAATGGTGGAATCCGCAAGGTGCAAGTTTAAAGAGCAATCATCAAATTCACGAAAACCTAGCACATCACATAAAGTTTTTGGAATCGTGGAAACACTAGCACCCAAATCACACAAAGCATACCATTCATGATCTTAATTTTAATTTTAATAGTAGGTTACCACTCATCATAAATTTTCCTAGGGATAGAAACTTCTAATTCAAGTTTTTCTTCATAAGATTGCATCAAAGCATCAACGATATGTTTGGTAAAAGCTTTATTTTGACTATAAGCATGAGGAGAATTCAACACGGATTGCAACAAGGAAATACAATATACTAAAGAACAATTATCATAATTAAATTCCTTGAGATCCAAAATAGTAAGTTCATTGCTATGTAAAGTTTTGACCTCTCCAATCCCACTTTTACCAATTTTAGCATCAAGATCTAAAACCTCTGAATCATTGGGATGCCTTTTAACTAAAGTTGACTCATCTCCATTCCCATTATTATCAAGATTCATATTGCAAAAAAAATATTTAATAGGGGACACATCAATAACTTTTAGATCTTCATCATTATTTCCCTCTAACCCTTTTGGTTTGGCGGCCATCTTATTAACTAAGGTGGCTTGCTTATCAGAAATTTGGGCTATTAATTTTTCAAGATGAGCAAACTGAGAATTCAAACCATAAAATTCCTTAGACATATCATCAAGCTATTTATTCATGTATTCCATAAAGCTTTTTTGTTCTTTAAGCTCGTTTCTAAAGAAATTATTATTCTCAAATTGTAAAGTCATAAAGCTCGTTTCTATGGTGAAGATCAGCTTTTTAGTTAAGGCCATAAGGGCAAACAGGCACACAAGAGGCAAGCGAAAAAGAGGCGAACGGAAAAGAGAGGGCGAATAAAACGACAAGGGTGAAGTTAGGGAGAGGAAAATGAGAGGCAAATGGCAAATAATGTAATGCGAGGGAGAAGAGTCTATGATGGGTACTTGGTATGTCTTGACTTGTGCGAAGACCTCCCCGGCAACGGCGCCAGAAATCCTTCTTGCTACCTCTTGAGCACTGTGTTGGTTTTTCCTTGAAGAGGAAAGGGTGATGCAGCAAAGTAGCATAAGTATTTCCCTCAGTTTTGAGAACCAAGGTATCAATCCAGTAGGAGGCTCCATGCAAGTCCCTCGTACCTACACAAACAAACAAGAACCTCGCAACCAACGCGATAAAGGGGTTGTCAATCCCTTCACGACCACTTGCCAAAGTGAGATTCGATAGAGATACTAAAATATTTTTGGTATTTTTAAGATATAGATTAAAAAGTAAAGATTGCAAAATAAAGTAGATTGGAAACTTATATGATGGAAAATAGACCCGGGGGCCATAGGTTTCATTAGTGGCTTCTCTCAAGATAGCATAAGTATTATGGTGGGTGAACAAATTACTGTCGAGCAATTGATAGAAAAGTGCATAGTTATGAGAATATCTATGCATGATCATGTATATAGGCATCACGTCCACGACTAGTAGATCGAAACGATTCTGCATCTACTATTATTACTCCACACATCGACCGCTATCCAGCATGCATCTAGAGTATTAAGTTCATAAGAACAGAGTAACGCATTAGGCAAGATGACATGATGTAGAGGGATAAACTCAAGCAATATGATATAAACCCATCTTTTAATCCTCGATGGCAACAATACAATACGTGCCTTGATACCCCTACTGTCACTAGGAAAGGACACTGCAAGGTTCAACCCAAAGCTAAGCACATATCCCATTGCAAAAAAGATCAATCTAATAGGCCAAACCAAACTGATAATTCGAAGAGACTTGCAAAGATAACCAATCATACATAAAAGAATTCAGAGGAGATTCAAATATTTCTCATAGATAAACTTGATCATAAACCCACAATTCATCGGATCTCGACAAACACACCGCAAAAAGAGTTACATCGAATAGATCTCCAAGAAGATCGAGGAGAACATTGTATTGAGATTCCAAGAGAGAGAAGAAGCCATCTAGCTAATAACTATGGACCCGAAGGTCTGTGGTAAACTACTCACAACTCATTAGAGAGGCTATGGTGTTGATGTAGAAGCCCTCCACGATCGATTCCCCCTCCGGCGGAGCGCCAGAAAAGGCTCCAAGATGGGGTCTCACGGGTACAAAAGGTTGCGGCAGTGGAAATAGGGTTTCGTGGTGCTCCTGGATGTTTTCAGGGTATGCAAGTATATATAGGCGAAGGAAGTCGGTCAGGGGAGCCACAAGGGGCCCACGAGGGTCGGGTGCGCGCCCTGGACCCTCGTGGTTGCCTCAGTTGCTTCATGATGTCCACTCCAAGTCTCCTGGATTGCGTTTGTTCCAAAATGATCTCTCCTGAAGGTTTCATTTCGTTTGGACTTGATTTAATATTCCTTTTCTGCGAAACACTGAAATAGGCAAAAAAACAGCAATTTGGGTTGGGCCTCCGATTAATAGGTTAGTCCCAAAAATGATATAAAAGTGTATAGTAAAGCCCATAGACATCCAAAACGGGTAATATAATAGCATGGAACAATAAAAAATTATAGATACATTGGAGACGTATCATGTTATACCACGCCCGAGGTGCTTGCTTGAGGCCATAGAGGGCCTTGTTGAGTCTGTAGACGTGATCTGGAAATTTTGGATCCTCAAAACCTAGTGGTTGAGCAACATATACTTCTTCCTCAAGCTTACCATTGAGGAATGCACTTTTCACATCCATTTGATGTAAGATGATATTATGATGGTTAGCATAAGCAAGCAATATGCGAATTGCCTCAAGTCTAGCAACATGTGCAAAAGTTTCATCGAAATCAATTCCTTCAACCTGTGTATAGCCTTGAGCTACAAGACGAGCATTATTCCTCACCACAAGGCCATTTTCATCTTGTTTGTTGCGGTAGATCCATTTGGCATCGATGATGTTGTGCTTGCGTGGGTCTGGTCGCTTGACAAGCTCCCACACATTGTTGAGCTCGAATTGATGCAATGCATCTTGCATGGCTTGAATCCACTCAGATTCCATGAATGCTTCATCAACTTTAGTGGGCTCTGTGATAGAGACAAACGCAAAATGCCCACAAAAGTTAGATAAATGTGAAGCTTTTGAGCGTGTGAGAGAACCTGGTGCTTGGATGTCATCGATGATCGTCTCAATTTGCACTTTGTTCGCTATGCGAGGATGTGCGGGTTGACGACTTTGCTTAGGCCCAGCAATTTCTTCAGGACCAGCTTCTTCAGCAGCACCAGCGTGATTTTCTTCACGATTCGGAATGACTTATTCAACAGATTCTTTGGTAGGGATGATATCCTCAGTAGCTTTGAAGTTGATGGATTCCTCATGTGACATTTCATCTAGCACATGAAGTAGCTGCTCTCTTTGCGAGCCATTAGTTTCATCGAACCGCACATGTACAGTTTCAACAATCTTGTGATGATTGATGTTGAAGACTCTGTATGTGTGCGAGTCCTTTTCGTAACCAAGCATAAAACCCTCATGTGCTTTTGGTGCAAATTTAGAGTGATGGTGAGGATCTCTAATCCAGCATTTAGCATCGAAGACTTTGAAATAACTTACATTGGGTTTCTTGTCAGTGAGGAGTTCATATGAAGTCTTTTTGAAGAATTTGTGAAGATATACCCAGTTGATGATGTGGCACGCAGTATCAATTGCTTCAGGCCAAAAGCGCTGAGGTGTCTTGTATTCATCAAGCATAGTGCAAGCCATCTCAACGAGAGTTCTGTTCTTGCGTTCCACGACGCCATTCTGCTGAGGAGTATAAGGAGCAGATAACTCGTGAGTAATACCAAGTATATCAAGATATTCAGCGAGGCCAGTGTTCTTCAACTCGGTTCCATTATCACTCCTGATATGCTTGATCTTCACAACAAAATTAGTAGAAGCCCTTGAGGAGAATTGTCTGAAGACTTCCTGCACTTTATTTTTGTAAGTGATGATATGCACCCATGTGTAACGAGAATAGTCATCAAATATTAGAAAGCCATATAATGATGCAGAACTAGAGAACATGGTATAATGGGTAGGGCCAAAGAGATCCATATGAAGTAATTCAAAGTGATGAGAAGTGGTCATGATAGTCTTCAAGGGATGCTTGGCTCTGGTGATCTTTCCAGCCTCGCAAGCCCCACAAAGATGATCTTTGAGGAATTTGACACCCTTGATGCCAATGACATGCTTCTTCTTGGCGAGTGTATGCAAGTTCCTCATCCCAGCATGACCAAGTCATCAATGTCATAGCCAGCATTCTAAAGCTTTTGCAAGTAGACAAGTGGCAGGTTGTGGTCCTGCAGAGAAATCAGCAATATACAAGTCTCCTTTCCTAAAGCCTTCGAAGACTTTGGAGTTGTCAGATTCCATTAGCACAAGGCAACGATATTTGCCAAAGACAACAACCATATCAAGATCACAAAGCATTGCGACAGACATGAGGTTGAATCCTAAGGACTCGACAAGCATGAGTTTGTTCATGTGTCTTTCCTTTGAGATTGCAACCTTACCTAGACCCAATACCTTCCTTTTGCCTTTGTCAGCATAGGTAATATGCTTCAGATGAGATGGTGACAAATCAGTGTCCATCAACAAGTTCCTGCCACCAGTCATGTGAATTGTACATCCACTGTCAAGGACCCACTCAGTAGCTTTGGGTTGTTCATCCTGCAGATGAATTAGTGCAACTTACGAACCCATAAACTTCATCAGTGAAGAATATGATATCAATTTCATCAACGGTAACAAATATAGCAATATGAGGATGTGAGAAATGAATGATTTATTTCTTCATTTTTAGCTTGCGTCCTTTCAAGCACATTCAGGTCTCCAGCAATTTCTTTAAATGACCAAGTTCGTCAGGAGACCTGACCCTGCATAATAGGTTAGTTCTTTTTCTTCACCACCCACATCTGGAGGGGTGGCAAAGAGTTCATCATTTTGCGAGCTCCATAAGAAAAAGATGGCATAGAAGCCAGTGCACTTCGTTTCACAGAAGAGTGGTTAGGATAAGCATATGAATAAGGAGAGAAATTCTTCGAGGACTTCTGAACATAATGGTTTGAAGAATAATGCACATATTCATAGCCTTTAGACTTTCCCTGCAAAACAGAAGTGTTAACATGATGATGTTCATATGAGGATTTTGATCCATGTGAGGAATTTGATCCATATGAAGAATTTGTCCCATATGAGGACTTGAATCCATATGAAGATTTTGATCCGTATGAAGAATTTGATCTAGGGTTCCTATTCTTCACGGGTGGTGTCATGATGACATTCACCTGAAGATTTTCAAGGCACCTTTTAGGAACCTAGATTTTCTTCATAGGGGGACCATTCCTGCAGTAAGTTCCAACATATCGAGCAAATACTTCACCATTCTGATTCTTAAACAGTTTATAGTTGGAGTCAAATGACTCATCAGAGAAATATGAAGAATCACCGGTAAAGCCAGATAAAGTGCATGGATCTACAAGAGGTCCTTTCGCAGCAACCCATGAGGTTTTGGGGTACTGCTTAGGTTTCTAGTAGGTCCCATCAGCATTGACTTTGCTCTCAAAGGCAATACCCTCTTTCCTAGGGTTCCTGTTCAAGATTTGCTTTTTGAGCACATCAGATAGAGTCTGATGCCCTTTGAGGCTTTTGTAAATGCCTGTCACATACAATTCCTTCAACCCTGCATTATCGTCAGTGATACATGTGGTATCCTTAGATGAGGAATTTGTGACCACAGAGACAGTTGAAGAATTTGCAGCAATAGAAGCATTTGAACATTCAGGTGATGAATTAGCAGATTCATGCTCAATGCATTTCAGACATGGTTGAATAAATTCTTCCTGAGCGGAACTGATCTGTTGAGCAAGAAATGAATTGTTTTCCTTTAGAAGATCTTCATAACTCACTTTTAACTTCTCAAGATCTTGCTTTCTCTGAAGAAATTCATAAGAAAGCTTCTCTTGATCAGTTAAGAGAGTGTTATGATGATTTTGAAGGTTTTCAAACTCAGACTGAAGCTTTTGTAAACTGTCATTCAAAGCCTTAGTACAATCCAATTCCTCAGCCAACATATCATCGCTTTCATCAAGCATGCTTTGAACTTTTTCAAGAGCTCTTTGTTGTTTAGTGGCAAGGGAAGCAAGTTTGACATAGCTAGGTTCAAACTCATCACCTGATTCATCATCACTAGATTCGGGAAGGTAGCATTTTGTTACCTTGGCACCCTTTGCCATATGGCATGGTGAAGTGGATGATGATTCAGGTGCGAAAGTCATCTCCTTGAGAGATTCCTTGAAATCCTCAAACCAAGGATCCTGACGAGTACGATGGCCTTCATAGACCTTAAAGAGTCGGTCCCAGATAAGCTTCGCATGGTTGAGATGCATGATGTTCCTGAACTGATTTTGGGACAAACAGGAGTAGATGACATCCTTCGTCGTGAGGTTGAGTAGAGTGTACTTGCGAATGTCATCAGCCTCAGCCATCTTGCATAGATCGATAAGACCAATCTCAGTGACGGTCCATAGTTGGCTGTTCATTGCCATGAGTCGCTTCTTCATCATGGCCTTCCACTTGGGATACTCATGACCGTCAAAGATGGGGCATGTCACTTTCTTCATTCCTGCAGTCAACATAACTAAAACTCCAGGTGGTTAAACCAAAATCACACAGAACAAGGGAGTACCTTGCTCTGATACCAATTGAAAGTGCATTACATTGACTAGAGGGGGGTGAATAGGCGATTTTTATAAATTCTTCACTGAGGAAATTCGGGGTGAGGAAATTCCTAAGTGAAGAACTACTTGCAGTGGAATAAGTACTCGGATATAAGCATAATAGAGCAACAACATAGTCATCATGATTAAATGAAAGACAAAACACAGAGTATAGAAAGCGTAAACACAGGATAAGCGGGATGAAGACAAACTGACTGAAGAAATAGGATTGAAGAATTAGAGAGAGTCTTCAGTCAAAGTCTTCAAACAGTAATGATCAGGTTCATCAACACATAACTGAGCAAATGAAAGGGTTGAGGAAATAGAACCAGTAGGCTTGGTGAAGACAATGATTTGGTAGATCAGTTCCAACTGCTGTGACAGTTGTACGTCTGGTTGGAGCGGTGATACGTCTCCAACGTATCTATAATTTTTTATTGTTCCATGCTATTATATTACCCCTTTTGGATGTTTATGGGCTTTATTTTACACATTTATATCATTTTTGGGACTAACCTACTAAACGGAGGCCCAGCCTGTATTGCTGTTTTTTTTTGCCTATTTCAGTATTTTGAAGAAAAGGAATATCAAACAGAGTCCAAACGGAATGAAACCTTTGGGAGCGTGATTTTTGGAATGAACGTGATCCAGAGGACTTGGACTGCAAGTCAAGAAGCAATCGAGGCGGCCAGGAGATAGGAGGGCGCGCCCACCCCTCCTGGGCGCCCCCTGTATCCTGGCCCCTCGGGCGGCCACCGACGTACTTCTTCCTCCTATATATACCCATGTACCCCGAAAACATCCAGGGAGCCAACGAAAAACAATTTCCACCGCCGTAACCTTCTGTATCCGCGAGATCCCATCTTGGAGCCTTCGTCGGCGCTCCACCGAAGGGGGAATCGACCATGGAGGGCTTCTACATCAACACCATAGCCCCTGTGATGAGTTGTGAGTAGTTTACCACAGACCTTCAGGTCCATAGTTATTAGCTAGATGGCTGCTTCTCTCTTTTTGGATCTCAATACAATGTTCTCCCCCTCTCTTGTGGAGATCTATTTGATGTAACTCTTTTTGCGATGTGTTTGTTGAGATCCGATGAATTGTGGGTTTATGATCAAGTTTATCTATGCGAAATATTTGAATCTCCTCTGAATTCTTTTATGTATGATTGAGTTATCTTTGCAAGTCTCTTCGAATTATCAGTTTGGTTTGGCCTACTAGATTGATCTTTCTTGCCATGGGAGAAGTGCTTAGCTTTGGGTTCAATCTTGCGGTGTCCTTACCCAGTGACAGAAAGGGTTGCAAGGCACGTATTGTATTGTTGCCATCGAGGATAAAAAGATGGGTCTTATATCATATTGCTTGAGTTTATCCCTCTACATCATGTCATATTTTCTAATGCGTTACTCTGTTCTTATGAACTTAATACTCTAGATGCATGCTGGATAGCGGTCGATGTGTGGAGTAATAGTAGTAGATGCAGGCAGGAGTCGGTCTACTTATCACGGACATGATGCCTATATACATGATCATGCCTAGATAATCTCATAATTATTCGCTTTTCTATCAATTGCTTGATAGTAATTTGTTCACCCACCATAATACTTATGCTATCTTGAGAGAAGCCACTAGTGAAACCTATGGCCCCCGGGTCTATCTTTTATCATATAAGCTTTCAATCTACTTTTATTGCATCTTTACTTTTTGCATCTATATTATAAAATACCAAAAATATATTTATCTTATCATACTATCTCTATCAGATCTCACTTTCGCAAGTGGCCGTGAAGGGATTGACAACCCCTTTATTGCATTGGTTGCGAGTTCTTTGTTTGTTTGTGTAGGTGCGTGGGACTTTTGAGCAGCCTCCTACTGGATTGATACCTTGGTTCTCAAAAAGTGAGGGAAATACTTATGGTACTTTGCTGCATCACCCTATCCTCTTCAAGGAAAACCAACGCAAGCTCAAGACATAGCAAGATGGATTTCTAGCGCCGTTGCCGGGGAGGTCTTCGCTCAAGTCAAGACATACCAAGTACCCATCACAAACTCATCTCCCTTGCGTTTACATTATTTGCCATTTGCCTCTCGTTTTCCTCTCCCCCACTTCACCCTTGCCGTTTTATTTGCCCTCTCTTTCCCAATCTTCTCCTCTCTTTTTTGCTTGCTTTCTCCGTTTGCTTGTGTGTTAGATCGTTTGCCTTGTCGTTATGGCTAGTCCTCCTATCCTTGTTATCACTCCCGAACATGAAATTCTTAATTTTAAGCAAAGGGAGGGAGAAAATTTAAAAGATGCTTGGCATAGAATTTGCAATGCTGAAAATAAATCTACGAGGAAGCTTTCTACTTCCGTACTTCTTCACAATTACTCCTTGGAATAGATGTGTTCTTCATACCGTTACCGAAGGGGATTTCTTGAGTAGCCATACGTTGATGCTTATAATGCTATGTTAGATTTGTTTGGCCCACCACCTCTTTTGGTTAATGGAACTGTCTTAACTTTAGAACATGTTATGCAAAGGCTTGAGATTATTGAAAATAAAATTGCCACTGTTGAGTTGATTGAAAATTTGGATAAAAAGATTCATAATCACATTACCCAATATGGATCTAGGGTTGGAGTTACTTTGAAAAATCTAAAAAATAAAGAACCTATAGTTAATGAAAAAATAGATCTAGATTCTGCTAGAATCGGTAAACTTGAGGATATCATTACCAACTTAGATTCGGCGTTTTCTTCCATGAAAAACACTCCAAAACCCTCTACCAGAACTGCCAAATTTATTTATGTTCCTAAGAATAAGGGTGGATCTTCTAGTAAGGGAGACGCGGATCTCAAATCCATTAGTGTTCATACAAATTGTCTCTCTATTGTTAAGGAACCTTTTGCTACAAACGAATTTCTTGAATTTTTTCCTAAAGGTTTAATCATTGCTAAAAAGGGAGAAATCCCTAAAGATTATAAGTGCTCTATTGATGAATTGAGTGCCAAAGATGGCACTACTTAGATCTATCTTCGCTTTTATGCCTAGCTAGGGGCGTTAAGCGATAGCGCTAGTTGGGAGGCAACCCAATTTTATTTGTGTTTTTTGTTTTGTTTCTGTTTATTAATAAATTTTGCATCTACCTTATATTTAGATGCGTTTTTATAATTTAATTAGTGCTTTTGCCAAGTAGAACCTATAGGATAACCTATGGTGATAGTTAATTTGATTCTGCTGAAAAACAGAAACTTTGCACGCATGAAATTAGTTTTGTTAAATCACAGAAACATGATTTTGCGTTGATTCTTTTTTATTCTGATCAATAGACAAATTGACCAGGACTTCCTATTTTGGTAGGATTTTTAAAGTTCCAGAAGTTTGTGTTAGTTACAGATTTCTATAGACTGTTCTGTTTTTGACAGATTCTGTTTTTCGTGTGTTGTTTGCTTATTTTGATGCATCTATGGCTAGTATTAAGTGGTATGAACCATAAAGAACTTAGAATACATTAGGTTTAACACCAAAATAAATAAAGAATGAGTTCATTAGAGTACCTTATGTGGTGGTTTTGTTTTCCTTCACTAACGAAGCTTGTGAGATTTCCTGTTGAGTTTTGTGTTGTGAAGTTTTCAAGTTTTGGGTAAAGATTCGATGGACTATGGAATAAGGAGTGGAAAAAGCCTAAGCTTGGGGATGCCCATGGCACCCCAAGATATTCAGGAATAGCCAAAAGCCTAAGCTTGGGGATGCCCCGGGAAGGCATCCCCTCTTTCGTGTCCGTTCATTGGTAACTTTACTTGGAGCTATATTTTTATTCGCCACATGTTATGTGTTTTGCTTGGAGCGTCGTGTATGATATTAGTATTTGCTTTTTAGTTTACCACAATCATCCTTGCTGTACATACCTTTTGGAAGAAGCCTACTTGATTAGAATTTGCTAGAATACTCTATGTGCTTCACTTATATCTTTTGAGCTTGATAGTTTTTGCTCTAGTGCTTCACTTATATCTTTTAGAGCACGGTGGTGGCTTAATTTTGTAGAAATTTCTAGTCTCTCATGATTCACTTATATTATTTTGGGAGTCTTTTAGAACAGCATGGTATTTTCTATGGTTATAAAATTGGTCCTAGAATGGTAGGCATCCAAGTTGGGTATAATAAAAACTATCATAGGAAGTGAATTGGATGCTATGATCAATTTGATACTTGACAATTGTTTTGAGATATGGAGGTAGTGATATTAAAGTC
The DNA here is from genome assembly GCF_018294505.1 of Triticum aestivum. Classification (NCBI taxonomy): domain Eukaryota; kingdom Viridiplantae; phylum Streptophyta; class Magnoliopsida; order Poales; family Poaceae; genus Triticum; species Triticum aestivum. The sequence continues at coordinate 19,808,250 of NC_057795.1, forward strand.
ATGCTAGTTGGTTGATTATGAATTTAAAGAATGCTTGTGTTGAAGTTAGCAAGTCTGGTAGCATGCACGTATGGTTAAAGTTGTGTAACAAATTTGAAACATGAAGTGTACTTGGATTGTGCATCCTTATGAGTGGCAGTCGGGGACGAGCGATGGTCTTTTCCTACCAAACTATCCCTCCAGGATCATGCGCGTAGTGCTTGATTTTTTATGACTTCTAAATATTTGCAATAAGTATATGAGTTCTTTTGACTAATGTTGAGTCCATGGATTATACGCACTTTTACCTTTCCACCATTGCCAGCCTCTTTGGTAACGTGCATTGCCCTTTTTCACCTTGAGAGTTGGTGCAAACTTCGCCGGTGCATCCAAACCCCGTGATACGATACACTCTATCACACATAGACCTCCTTATATCTTCCTCAAAACAGCCACCATACCTACCTATTATGGCATTTCCATAGCCATTCCGAGATATATTGCCATGCAACTTTCCACCGTTCCGTTCATCATCATGATATACATTACTTTTGTCATATTGCCATTGCATGATCATGTAGTTGACATCGTATTTGTGGCAAGGACACCATGCATAATTTTTCGTACATGTCACTCTTGATTTATTGCACCATCCCGGTACACCGCCGGAGGCATTCATATAGAGTCATATCTTGTTCTAGTTTCGAGTTGTAATTCTTGTGTTTTAATCAATAAAAGTGTGATGATCATCATTATTAGAGCATTGTCCCAAAGAAAAAAAAAGAAAAAAGGAAAGGCCAAAAAGAAAAAAAGAAAGGCCAAAGAAAAAAAGAAAAAGAAAAAAAGAAAAAGAAAAAAGAAAAAAATTAGTGGGAATTTTTCATTATAGAATTAGGCTTGTATATTCCTACGATGGGCTTCCTCAAATGCCCAAGGTCTTCGTGAGGAAGCAAGTTGGATGCACACCCACTAGTATTCTTTTGTTGAGCTTTCATTCATTTATAGCTCTAGTGCATCCGTTGCATGGCAATCCCTACTCCTCATGTTGACATAAATTGATGGCCATCTCCATAGCCCGTTGATTATTCTCGTCAATGTGGGACTTTCTCCGTTTTTGTCTTCTCCACACAATCCCCATCATCATATTCTATTCCACCCATAGTGCTATATCCATGGCTCATGCTCATGTATTGCGTGAAGGTTGAAAAGGTTTGACCTTATTTAAGTACGAAACAATTGCTTGGCTTGTCATTGGGGGTGTAGAATTTGGGAACATCTTTGTGTGATGAAAATGAAGCATAGCCTAACTATATGATTTTGTAGGGATGAACTTTCTTTAGCCATGTTATTTTGAGAAGACATGATTGCTTTGATTAGTATGCTTGAAGTGTTACTATTTTTATTATCAATATGAACTTTTATTTTGAATCATTTGGATCTGAACATTCATGCCACAATAAATAAAATTACATTGAGAATTATGCTAGGTAACATTCCACATCAAAAATTCTGTTTTTATCATTTACCTACTCGACGACGGGCAGGAATTAAGCTTGGGGATGCTTGATACATCTCCAACGTATCTATAATTTTTTATTGTTCCATGCTATTATATTAACCCTTTTGGATGTTTATGGGCTTTATTTTACATATTTATATCATTTTTGGGACTAACCTACTAACTAGAGGCCCAGCCCGTATTGCTGTTTTTTTGCCTATTTCAGTATTTCGAAGAAAAGGAATATCAAATGGAATGAAACGTTCGGGAGCGTGATTTTTGGAATGAACGTGATCCAGAGGACTTCGAGTGCAAGTCAAGAAGGAATCGAGGCGGCCAGGAGATAGGAGGACGCGCCCACCCCTCCTGGGCATGCCCCTTGTCTCCTGGACCCCTCGGGCGGCCACCGACATACTTCTTCATCCTATATATATCCATGTACCCCGAAAACATCCAGGGAGCCAACGAAAAACAATTTCCACCGCCGTAACCTTCTGTATCCGCGAGATCCCATCTTGGAGCCTTCGCCGGTGCTCCGCCGGCGGCGGAATCGACCATGGAGGGCTTCTACATCAACACCATAGCCCCTCCAATGAGTTGTGAGTAGTTTACCACGGACCTTCGGGTCCATAGTTCTTAGCTAGATGGCTTCTTCTCTCTTTTTGGATCTCAATACAATGTTCTCCCCCTCTCTTGTGGAGATCTATTTGATGTAACTCTTTTTGCGGTGTGTTTGTCGAGATTCGATGAATTGTGGGTTTATGATCAAGTTTATCTATGAGAAATATTTGAATCTGCTCTGAATTCTTTTATGTCTGATTGAGTTATCTTTGCAAGTCTCTTTGAATTATCAGTTTGGTTTGGCCTACTAGATTGATCTTTCTTGCCATGGGAGAAGTGCTTAGCTTTGGGTTCAATCTTGCGGTGTCCTTACCCAGTTACAGAAAGGGTTGCAAGGCACATATTGTATTGCTGCCATCGAGGATAAAAAGATGGGGTTTATATTATATTATTTGAGTTTATCATTCTACATCATGTCATCTTTTCTAATGCGATACTCTGTTCTTATGAACTTGATACTCTAGATGCATGCTGGATAGCGGTCGATGTGTGGAGTAATAGTAGTAGATGCAGGCAGGAGTCGGTCTACTTGTCACAAACATGATGCCTATATACATGATCATGCCTAGATAATCTCATAATTATTCGCTTTTCTATCAATTGCTCGACAGTAATTTGTTTATCCACTGTAATACTTATGCTATCTTGAGAGAAGCCACTAGTTAAACCTATGGCCCCCTGGTCTATTTTTTATCATATAAGCTTTCAATTTACTTTTATTTGCATCTTTACGTTTTGCATCTATATTATAAAATACCAAAAACATATTTATCTTATCATACTATCTCTATCAGATCTCACTTTCACAAGTGGCCGTGGAGGGATTGACAACCCCTTTATTGCGTTGGTTGCGAGTTCTTCGTTTGTTTTTGTAGGTGCGTGGGACTTTTGAGGAGCCTCCTACTGGATTGATACCTTGGTTCTCAAAAACTGAGGGAAATACTTACGCTACTTTGCTGCATCACCCTTTCCTCTTCAAGGAAAACCAATGCAAGCCCAAGACATAGCAAGAATGATTTCTGGCGCCGTTGCCGGGGAGGCCTTCGCTCAAGTCAAGACATACCAAGTACCCATCACAAACTCATCTCCCTCGCATTTACATTATTTTCCATTTGCCTCTTGTTTTCCTCTCCCCCACTTCACCCTTGCCATTTTATTTGCCCTCTCTTTCCCAATCTTACCCTCTCTTTTTCGCTTGCTTTCTCCATTTGCTCGTGTGTTAGATCATTTGCCTTGTCGTTATGGCTAGTCCTCCTATCCTTGTTATCACTCCCGAACATGAAATTCTTAATTTTAAGCAAACGGAGGGAGAAAATTTAAAAGATGCTTGGCATAGAATTTGCAATGCTCAAAATAAATCTACTAGGAAGCTTTCTACTTTCGTACTTCTTTGCAATTACTCCTTGGAATAGATGTGTTCTTCATACCGTTACCGGAGGGGATTCCTTGAGTAGCCATACGTTTGATGATTATAATGCTATGTTAGATTTGTTTTGCCCACCACCTCTTTTGGTTAATGGAACTATCTTAACTTTAGAACATGTTATGCAACAGCTTGAGATTATTGAAAATAAAATTGCCACTGTTGAGTTGATTGAAAATTTGGATAAAAAGAATCATTATCACATTACCCAATATGGATCTAGGGTTGGAGTTACTTTGAAAAATCTTAAAGAGAAAGAACCTATAGTTAACGAAAAAATAAATCTAGATTCTGCTAGAATCGGTAAACTTGAGGATATCATTACCAACTTAGGTTTGGAATTTTCTTCCATGAAAAACACTCCAAAACCCTCTACCAGAACTACCAAATTTATTTATGTTCCTAAGAATAAGGGTGAATCTTCTAGTAAGGGAGACGCGGATCTCAAATCCATTAGTGTTCATCCAAATTGTCTCTCTATCATTAAGGAACCTTTTGGTACAAACGAATTTCTTGAATTTTTGCCTAAAGGTTTAATCATTTCTAAAAAGGGAGAAATCCTTAAAGATTATAAGTGCTATATTTACGAATTGAGTGCCAAAGATGACACTACTTAGATCTATCTTCACTTTTATGCCTAGCTAGGGGTGTTAATCGATAGCGCTAGTTGGGAGGCAACCCAATTTTATTTGTGTTTTGGTTTTTGTTTCTGTTTAGTAATAAATTTTGCATCTACCTTCTATTTAGATGTGTTTTTATGTTTTTATTAGTGTTTGTGCCAAGTAGAACCTATAGGATAACCTATGGTGATAGTTAATTTGATTCTGCTGAAAAACAGAAACTTTGCATGCATGAAATTAGTTTTGTTAAATCACAGAAACATGATTTTGCGTTGATTCTTTTTGATTCTGATCAATAGAAAAATTGACCAGGACTTCCTATTTTGGTAGGATTTTTAAAGTTCCAGAAGTTTGCGTTAGTTACAGATTTCTACAGACTGTTCTGTTTTTGACAAATTCTGTTTTTCGTGTGTTGTTTGCTTATTTTGATGCGTCTATGGCTAGTATTAAGTGGTATGAACCATAGAGAACTTGGAATACAGTAGGTTCAACACCAAAATAAATAAAGAATGAGCTCATTACAGTACCTTATGTGGTGGTTTTGTTTTCTTTCACTAATGGAGCTTATGAGATTTTCTGTTGAGTTTTGTGTTGTGAAGTTTTCAAGTTTTGGGTAAAGATTTGATGGACTATGGAATAAGGAGTGGAAAAAGCCTAAGCTTGGGGATGCCCATGGCACCCCAAGATATTCAGGAATAGCCAAAAGCCTAAGCTTGGGGATGCCCCGGGAAGGCATCCCCTCTTTCGTGTCCGTTCATTGGTAACTTTACTTGGAGCTATATTTTTATTCGCCACATGTTATGTGTTTTGCTTGGAGCGTCATGTATGATATTAGTATTTGCTTTTTAGTTTACCACAATCATCCTTGCTGTACATACCTTTTGGAAGAAGCCTACTTGATTAGAATTTGTTAGAATACTCTATGTGCTTCACTTATATCTTTTGAGCTTGATAGTTTTTGCTCTAGTGCTTCACTTATATCTTTTAGAGCACGGCGGTGGCTTAATTTTGTAGAAATTGCTAGTCTCTCATGCTTCACTTATATTATTTTGAGAGTCTTTTAGAACAGCATGGTATTTGCTATGGTTATAAAATTGGTCCTAGAATGGTAGGCATCCAAGTTGGGTATAATAAAAACTATCATAGGAAGTGAATTGGATGCTATGATCAATTTGATACTTGATAATTGTTTTGAGATATGGAGGTAGTGATATTAAAGTCATGCTAGTTGGGTGATTATGAATTTAAAGAATGCTTGTGTTGAAGTTAGCAAGTCTTGTAGCATGCACGTATGGTTAAAGTTGTGTAACAAATTTGAAACATGAAGTGTACTTGGATTGTGCATCCTTATGAGTGTGGTCGGGGACAAGCGATGGTCTTTCCCTACCAATCTATCCCTCTAGGAGCATGCACGTAGTGCTTGATTTTTTATGACTTCTAAATTTTTGCAATAAGTATATGAGTTCTTTTGACTAATGTTGAGTCCATGGATTATACGCACTTTTACCTTTCCACCATTGCTAGCCTCTTCGGTACCGTGCATTGCCCTTTCTCACCTTGAGAGTTGGTGCAAACTTCGCAGGTGCATCCAAACCCCGTGATACGATACGCTCTATCACACATAAACCTCCTTATATCTTCCACAAAACATCCACCATACCTACCTATTATGGCATTTCCATAGCCATTCCGAGATATATTGCCATGCAACTTTCCACCGTTCCGTTCATCATCATGATATACATTACTTTTGTCATATTGCCATTGCATGATCATGTAGTTGACATCGTATTTGTGGCAAGGCCACCATGCATAATTTTTCATACATGCCACTCTTGATTCATTGCACCATTCTGGTACACCGCCGGAGGCATTCATATAGAGTCATATCTTGTTCTAGTTTCGAGTTGTAATTCTTGTGTTGTAATCAATAAAAGTGTGATGATCATCATTATTAGAGCATTGTCCCAAAGAAAAAAAAGAAAAAAAAGAAAGGCCAAAAAGAAAAAAAAGAAAGGCCAAAGAAAATGAAAAAAGAAAATAAATAAAAAGGGGCAATGTTACTATCTCTTTTTCCACACTTGTGCTTCAAAGTAGCACCATGTCCTTCATATAGTGAGTCTCATATATTGTGCTTCAAAGTAGCACCATGTTTTTCATATAGTGAGTCTCATATATCACTTTCATATACAAGTGGGAATTTTTTTATTATCGAACTTGGCTTGTATATTCCTACGATAGGCTTCCTCAAATGCCCAAGGTCTTCGTGAGCAAGCAAGTTGGATGCACACCCACTAGTTTTCTTTTGTTGAGATTTCATTCATTTATAGCTCTAGTGCATCCGTTGCATGGCAATCCCTACTCCTCATGTTGACATAAATTGATGGGCATCTCCATAGCCCGTTGATTATCATCGTCAATGTGAGACTTTCTCCTTTTTTTGTCTTCTCCACACAATCGCCATCATCATAATCTATTCCACCCATAGTGCTATATCCATGGATCACGCTCATGTATTGCGTGAAGGTTGAAAAAGTTTGAGATTATTTAAGTATGAAACAATTGCTTGGCTTGTCATCGGGGGTGTAGAATTTGGGAACATCTTTGTGTGACGAAAATGAAGCATAGCCTAACTATATGATTTTGTAGGGGTGAACTTTCTTTAGCCATGTTATTTTGAGAAGACATGATTGCTTTTATTAGTATGCTTGAAGTGTTACTATTTCTTTTATCAATATGAACTTTTATTTTAAATCATTTGGATCTGAACATTCATGCCACAATAAATAAAATTACATTGAGAATTATGCTAGGTAGAATTCCACATCAAAATTTCTGTTTTTATCATTTACCTACTCGAGGACGAGCAGGAATTAAGCTTGGGGATGCTTGATACGTCCCCAACGTATCTATAATTTTTGATTGTTCCATGCTATTATATTACCCCTTTTGGATGTTTATGGGCTTTATTTTACACATCTATATCATTTTGGGACTAACCTACTAACCGGAGGCCTAGCCCGTATTGCTGTTTTTTTGCCTATTTCAGTATTTCGAAGAAAAGGAATATCAAACGGAATGAAACCTTCGGGAGCGTGATTTTTGGAACAAACGTGATCCAGAGGACTTGGACTGCAAGTCAAGAAGCAATCAAGGCGGCCAGGAGATAGGAGGGTGCGCCCACCCCTCCTGGGCGCGCCCCCTGTCTCCTGGGCCCCTTGGGCGGCCACCGACGTACTTCTTCATCCTATATATACCCATGTACCCCGAAAACATCTAGGGAGCCAACGAAAAACAATTTCCACCGCCGTAACCTTCTGTATCCGCGAGATCCCATCTTGGAGCCTTCACCGGCGCTCCGCCGGCGGCGGAATCGACCATGGAGGGCTTCTACATCAACACCATAGCCGCTCCGATGAATTGTGAGTAGTTTACCATAGACCTTCGGGTCCATAGTTATTAGCTAGATGGCTTCTTCTCTCTTTTTGGATCTCAATACAATGTTCTCCCCCTCTCTTGGGGAGATCTATTTGATGTAACTCTTTTTGCGGTGTGTTTGTCGAGATCCGATGAATTGTGGGTTTATGATCAAGTTTATCTATGAGAAATATTTGAATCTGCTCTGAATTCTTTTATGTATGATTGAGTTATCTTTGCAAGTCTCTTTGAATTATCAGTTTGGTTTGGCCTACTAGATTGATCTTTCTTGCCATGGGAGAAGTGCTTAGCTTTGGGTTCAATCTTGCGGTGTCCTTACCCAGTGACAGAAAGGGTTGCAAGGCACGTATTGTATTGTTGCCATCGAGGATAAAAAGATGGGTCTTATATCATATTGCTTGAGTTTATCCCTCTACATCATGTCATCTTTTCTAATGCGCTACTCTGTTCTTATGAACTTAATACTCTAGATGCATGCTGGATAGCAGTTGATGTGTGGAGTAATAGTAGTAGATGCAGGCAGGAGTCTGTCTACTTGTCACGGACATGATGCCTATATACATGATCATGCCTAGATAATCTCATAATTATTTGCTTTTCTATCAATTGCTCGATAGTAATTTGTTCACCCACCGTAATACTTATGATATCTTGAGAGAAGCCACTAGTGAAACCTATGGCCCCCGGGTCTATCTTTTATCATATAAGCTTTCAATCTACTTTTATTTGCATCTTTACTTTTTGCATCTATATTATAAAATACTAAAAATATATTTATCTTATCATACTATCTCTATCAGATCTCACTTTCGCAAGTGGCCGTGAAGGGATTGATAACCCCTTTATTGCGTTGGTTGCGAGTTCTTTGTTTGTTTGTGTAGGTGCGCGGGACTTTTGAGGAGCCTCCTACTGGATTGATACCTTGGTTCTCAAAAACTGAGGGAAATACTTACGCTACTTTGCTGCATCACCCTTTCCTCTTCAAGGAAAACCAACGCAAGCTCAAGACGTAGCAAGCGGTTGAGTATTTAAACTCGAGCACACATAATCCCGGACACATAGTCCTCACCTTATTCTCCTTGAGCTAAGATCACACAGACCTCTCCCAAAAGTAGTGGTAAGTCTTCACAAGTGACTTCCAAACCTTCACAGACTCGGTCACTCGGCAATCCACAATTCCTCTTGGATGCTCCGACCATGACTCCTAACCGTCTGGAGGATACACAGTCCTCAAAGGTAACAAGCGTCGGTTCCACACAGGAACAATCTCCAGTGATGCTCATTCACTTTGGGTTTGTAGATTTGGGTTTTCCTCACTTGATGATTTTCGCTCAAAGTCCTCGGAGGATGGGATGCTCTCAATTGACAAGTGTCAGTTTCTCTCGGAGCAGTCAACCAGCTAGTGGTTGTAGGGGCCGGCTATTTATAACCTAGGGAGCAGCCCAACATGATAAGACATAAATGCACTTCAGTGATATGACTGTTAGGTGGTAGGATATTTTGGACAGCTGGCGTGTGGCACATCAATGGTCGGGTTTTAGGTCCAAATTCCTCAGGGCTATCATGTTCCTCACTGTGTAGGCAATTCGCACTGGCAAATTCCTAACTCCTCAGTCAGAACAAATTCCTCAGAGACCAGAAGATCTTCGTCCCTATCACTAAAGAAATTGACTGAACTGATATGAGATTTTCAATGGCTTCACTCAAAGGATTGGGTAGGTGTAGGATTTTGAGATGAGCATCACTTGGAAATCAGTTTCCTTAGTATTACCTCGACCCCCTTTAACAGTGCGGTGTTTCCTATGACTCGAGAAGAAGAAAATGAAACTGCGAAAACAAAAGTATTCACGCTTCATATTCCTCGCATGAATATCCAAGTCTTCACGGTAACACCAATTTCTTCACTTTCAAAGTCTTCAGGAGAACCAAAGTCTTCAGCCGAAGACATTCATTTTAGGGGTCAACTTTCACTGTAAATATCAAACTCCTCATCGACTGAGCATGTGTACACTCACAAAAATATTAGTCCCTCAACCTATAAGTCTTCAATACACCAAAATCACTAAGGGGCACTAGATGCACTCACAGGAGCCCCCTTGGCTCCATTGCGGCGCCCCCCTCCACAGTTTACGCCTCCGGTCATTTTGTTGTAGTGCTTAGGCGAAGCCCTGTGCAGATCACATCACCATCACCGTCACCACGCCGTCATGCTGACGGAACTCATCTACACCGCCGACCCTCTGCTGGATCAAGAGCTCGATGGACGTCATCACGCTGAACGTGTGCAGAACTCGGAGGTGCCGTACGTTCGGTACTTGGTTGGTTGATTCGATAAGACGTTCGACTACATCAACCGTGTTAAGTTAACACTTCCACTTTTGGTCTACGAGGGTACGTGGACACACTCTCCACCTCTTGTTGCTATACATCTCCTAGATAGATCTTGCGTGAGCGTAGGAATTTTTTTCAAATTGCATGCTATGTTTCCCAATAGTGGCATCCGAGCCAGGTCTATGAGTAGATGATATGCACGAGTAGAACACAAAGAGTTGTGGGCGGTGATCATCATACTACTTACCACCAATGTCTTATTTTGATTCAGTGGTATTGTTGGATGAAATGGCACGGACCAACCTTACATGACCACATTCATGCGATTGGTTCCACCGACAGACATGCAACTAATTTTGCATAAAGGTGGCTGGCGGGTGTCTATTTCTCCAACTTTAGTTGAATCGAATTTGACTGTGGCCGGTCCTCGTGAAGGTTAAAACAACAAACTTGATAAATCACGGTTGTGGTTTTTGTGCCGTAGGTAAGTACGGTTTTTGCTAGAACCCCATAGCAGCCACGTAAAACTTGCAACAAACAAAGTAGAAGATGTCAGACTTGTTTTTGCAGGACATGTTGTGATGTGATATGGTCAAGACATGATGTGATATAAAGATGTTGTATGAGATGATCATGTTTTGTAAAAAGTTATCGGCAACTGGCAGGAGCCATATAATTGTCGCTTTATTGTATGAAATACAAACATCATGTAATTTCTTTACTTTATCACTAAGCGATAGCGATAGTCGTAGAAGTAATAGTTGGCGAGACGACCACGACGCTACGATGGAGATCAAGCTGTCAATCCGGTGAAGATGGAGATCATGACGTTGCTTTGGTGTTGGAGATCAAAAGCATAGGATGATGATGGCCATATCATGTCACATATTTTGATTGCATGCAATGTTTATCTTTATGCATCTTATTTTGCTTAGTATGGCAGTAGCATTATAAGATGATCCCTTACTAAAATTTCAAGGTATAGGTGTTCTCCCCGAGTATGCACCGTTGCGAAAGTTCTTCATGCCGAGACACCACGTGATGATCGGGTGAGATAAGCTCTACGTTCAAATACAACGGGTGCAAGACAGTTTTGCACATGCGGAATACTCGGGTTAAACTTGACGAGCCTAGCATATACAGATATGGCCTCGAAACACTGGAGACCGAAAGGTCGAATGTGAATCGTATAGTAGATATGATCAACATAGTGATGTTCACCATTGAAGACTACTCCATCTCACGTGATGATCGGACATGGTTTAGTTGATTTGGATCACGTATCATTTAGATGACTAGAGGTATGTCTATCTAAGTGGGTGCTACCTCTTGATCTTGCGTTGGTTTTTCACTTGAAGAGGAAAGGGTGATGCAGCAAAGTAGAGTAAGTACTTCCCTCAGTCTGAGAACCAAGGTATCAATCCAGTAGGAGACAACGCACAAGTCACCAAATACCTGCACAAACAATCAACAACTTGCACCCAACGCAATAAAGGGGTTGTCAATCCCTTCACGGTTACTTGCAAAAGTGAGAACTGATAGAGATAGATAAAAAAAAGTAAATACTTTTGGTATTTTTGGTTTATAGATTGGAAAGTAAAGATTGCAAACTAAAGGAGCGGCGACAGAAATTGGCAAGTTGATGGGAAACTAATATGTGTAAAATAGACCCGGGGTCAATAAGTTCACTAGTGGCTTCTCTCGAGATAGCAAATATTATGGTGGGTGAACAAATTACTGCCGAGCAATTGATATAAGAGCGCATAATTACGACGATATCTAAGGCAATGATCATGAACATAGGCATCACGTCCGTGTCAAGTAGACCGACTCCTGCCTGCATCTACTACTATTGCTCCACACATTGACCGCTATCTAGCATGCATCTAGAGTATTAAGTTCATAAAGAACGGAGTAATGCATTAAGTAAGATGACATGATGTAGAGGAATTAACTCAAGAAATATGATGAAAACCCCGTCTTTTTATCCTCGATGGCAACAATACAATACGTGCCTTGCTGCCCCTACTGTCATTGGGAAAGGACACAACAAGATTGAACCCAAAGCTAAGAACTTCTTCCATTGCAAGAAAAACCAATCTAGTAGGCCAAACTAAACCGATAATTCAAAGACTTGCAAAGATATCAAATCAAGCATATAAGAATTCAGAGAAGAACCAAATAATATTCATAGATAATCTGACCATAAATCCATAATTCATCGCATCTCGGCAAACACACCGCAAAAGAATATTACATCGAATAGATCTCCAAGAACATCGAGGAGAACATGCTATTGAAAATTAAAGAGAGAGAAGAAGCCATCTTGCTACTAGCTATGGACCCGTAGGTCTATGGTAAACTACTCACGCTTCATCGGAATGGTAATAGTGTTGATGTAGAAGCCCTCTATGATCGAATCCCCCTCTGGCAGGATGCCGGAAAAGGCCCCTAGAAGGGATCTCATGGGTACAGAAGGTTGCGGCGGTGGAAATGTGGTTTCGTGGCTCCCCTCGATATTTTTGGGGCATAAAAGTATATATAGGTGAAGGAACTAGGTTAGGAGACCCACGATGGGCCCACGAGGCAGGGGGATCCCTCCACCTTCGTGGGTGCCTCGTTGCGTCTCCAACTTCATCCCCAAGTCTCCTGGTTTGCTTCTGGTCCAAGAAAGATCATCGCGAAAGTTTCATTCCGTTTGGACTCCATTTGGTATTCCTTTTCTGTGAAACTCTAAAGCAGACGAAAAACAGAAACTGGCACTGGGCTGTTGGTTAATAGGTTAGTCTCAAAACTAATATAAAATAGCATATAAATGCCTATTAAACATCCAAAACAAATAATATAATAGCATGGAACAATCAAAAATTATAGATACGTTGGTGACGTATTAGTGGGAGTTCTTAAGTAATATGATTAATTGAACGTAATTTATGATGAACTTAATCCTGATAGTATTTGCAAATTATGTTGTAGATCAATAGCTTGCGTTGTAGCTGCCCTATGTTTTTTTGATATGTTCCTAGAGAAAACTAAGTTGAAAGATGATAGTAGCAATGATGCGGACTGGGTCCGTGATCTGAGGTTTATCCTCATTGCTGCACAGAAGAATTATGTCCTTGATGCACCGCTAGGTGACAGACCTATTGCAGGAGCAAATGCAGACTTTATGAATGTTTGGCTAGCTCAATATGATGACAACTTGATAGTTTAGTGCACCATGCTTTACGGCTTAGAACCGGGACTTCAAAAATTGTTTTGAACGCCACAGAGCATATGAGATGTTCCAAGAGCTGAAATTGGTATTTCAGACTCATGCCCGTGTCGAGAGGTATATAACATCTCTTACAAGTACTTCGCCTAAAAGATGGAGGAGAATAGCTCAGGTAGTGAGCATGTGCTCAGAATGTCTGGGTACTACAATCGCTTGAATCAAGTGGGAGTTAATCTTCTAGATAAGATAGTGATTGACAAATTTCTCTAGTCATCATCACCAAGTTACTAGAACTTCGTGATGAACTATAATATGCAAGGGATGACAAAAGCGATTCCCGGGCTCTTCGTGATGCTGAAATCGATGAAGGTAGAAATCAATAAAAAACATCAAGTGTTGATGATTAATCAAGACCACTAGTTTCAAGAAAAGGGCAAAGGGAAAGAAAGGGAACTTCAAGAAGAATGGCAAGCAAGTTGTCACTCCCATGAAGAAGCCCAAAGCTGGACCTAAGCCTGAAACTGAGTACTTCTACTGCAAAAGAAATGGTCACTTGAAGCGGAACTACCCCAAATATTTGGTGGATAAGAAGGATGGCAAAGAGAACAAAGGTATATTTGATATACATGTTGTTGAGGCTAGCGGTGGGTATTGTTATTTTCTGACCTTCACAGATGATTTGAGCAGATATGGGTATATCCACTTAATGGAACACAAGTCTGAAACATTTGAAAAGTTCAAAGAATTTCAGAGTAAAGTGCAGAATCATCGTAACAAGAAAAAAAATTCAATGATCTGATGACGGAGGTGAATATTTGAGTTACGAGTTTGGCCTTCATTTAAAACAATGTGGAATAGTTTCACAACTCACGTCACCTGGAACACCACAGTGTAATGGTGTGTCCGAGCGTCATAACCATACTTTATTAGATACGATGCGATCTATGATGTCTCTTACTGATTTACCACTATTGTTTTGGGGTTATGCATTAGAGACAGTTGCATTCACGTTAAACAAGGCACCATCTAAATCCGTTGAGATGACACCGTATGAACTATGGATGGGCAATAAACCTAAGCTATGGTTGCTTAATGTTTGGGGTAGCGATGCTTATGTCAAAAGGCTTCATCCTGATAAGCTCAAATCCAAATCGAAGAAGTGCATCTTTAGAGCATACCTTAAGGAAACAATTGGGTACACCTTCTATCACAGATCCGAAGGCCAGATCTTTCTTGCCAAGAATGGAACCTTTCTAGAGAAGGAGTTTCTCTCGAAAGAAGTGAGTGGGAGGAAAGCAGAACTTGATGAGGTAATTGTACCTTATCTCAATTTGGAAAGTAGCTCATCCGAGAAATCTGGTCCCATGATGCCTACACCGACTAGAGAGGAAGCTAATGATGATGATCATGAAACTTCAAATCAAGTTAGTACAGAACGTCGTAGTTCAACCAGAGCACGATCCACACCAGAGTGGTACGATAATCCTGTTCTGGAAGTCACGTTACTAGACCATGATGAACCTACAAACTATGAAGAAACGATGATGAGCCCAGATTTCGATAAATGGCTTGAGGCCATGAAATCTGAGATAGGATCCATGTATGAGAACAAAGCGTGGACTTTGGTTGACTTGCTCGATGATTGGTGAGCCATAGCAAATAAATGGATCTTCAAGAAGAAGACGGATGGTGATGGTAGTGTTACTATCTACAAAGCTTGAATTTTCGCAAAAGGTTTTCGACATGTTCAAGGAGCTGACTACGATGAGACTTTCTCACCCATAGCGATGCTTAAGTCCGTCCGAATCATGTTAGCAATTGCCACATTTTATGAAATCTGGCAAATGGATAACAAAACTGCATTCCTTAATGGATTTATTAAAAAGGGGTTGTATATGATGCAACCAGAAGGTTTTGTCAATCCTAAAGGTGCTAACAAAATGTGCAAGCTCCAATGATCCATCTATGGACTGGTGCAAGCATCTCGGAGTTGGAATATACGCTTTGATGAGTTGATCAAAGCATATGGTTTTATACAGACTTGCGGTGAAGTCTATATTTACAAGAAAGTGAGTGGGAGCACTACAGTCTAGCTTTCTGATAAATATATGTGAATGACATATTGTTGATCGGAAATAATGTAGAATTTTCTGGAAAGCATAAAGGAGAGTTTGAAAGGAGTTTTTCAAAGAAAGACCTTGGTGAAGCTGCTTACATATTGGGCATCAAGGTCTATAGAGATAGATCAAGACGCTTAATAATATTTTTCAATTTAGTACATACCTTGACAAGATTTTGAAGTAGTTCAAAATGGAATAGTCAAAGAAAGAGTTCTTGCCTGTGTTGCAAGGTGTAAAGTTGAGTAAGACTCAAAACTAGACCACAACAGAAAATAGAAAGAGAATGAAAGTCATTCCCTATGCCTTAGCCATAGGTTCTATAAAGTATGCTATGTTGTGTACCAGACCTATTGTGTACCTTATCATGTATTTGGCAAGGGGGTACAATAGTGATCCAGGTGTGGATCACTGGACAACGTTCAAAGTTATCCTTAGTTACCTAAGAGGACTAAGGAAATATTTCTCGGTTATGGAGGTGATAAAGAGTTCGTCGTAAAGAGTTACGTCGATGAAAGCTTTTACACCGATCCGGATGACTCTGAGTCTCAATCTAGATACATATTGAAAGTAGGAGCAATTAGCTAGAATAGCTCCATGCAGAGCATTGTAGACATAGAAAATATGCAAAATACATACGGCTTTGAATGTGGCAGACCCGTTGACTAAACTGCTCTCACAGGCAAAACATGATCACACCTTAGTACTCGTTGGGTGTTAATCACATAGCGACGTGAACTAGATTATTGACTCTAGTAAACCCTTTGGCCGTTGGTCACATGGCGATGTGAACTATGGGTGTTAATCACATACATATGTGAACTATTGGTGTTAAATCACACGTCGATGTGAACTAGATTATTGACTCTAGTGCCAGTGGGAGACTGAAGGAAATATGCCCTAGATGCAATAATAAAGTTGTTATTTTATATTTCCTTATATCATGATAAATGTCTATTATTCATGCTAGAATTGTATTAACCGGAAGCTTGAAACATGTGTGGATACATAGACAAAACACCGTGTCCCTAGTATGCCTCTATTGACTAGCTTGTTAATCAAAGATGGTTAAGTTTCCTAACCATAGACATGTGTCGTCACTTGATGAACGGGATCACATCATTAGGAGAACGATGTGATGGACAAGACCCATTTGTTAGCTTAGCATAATGATCGTTCAGTTTTATTGTTACTGCTTTCTTCATGTCAAATACATATTCCTCCGACTATGAGATTATGCATCTCCCGGATACTGGAGGAGTGCTAACCGGGAAAATGACTATGTGCTATCAAACGTCACAACATAACTGGGTGATTATAAAGATGCTCTACAGGTATCTCCGAAGGCATTTGTTGGGTTGGCATAGATCGAGATTAGGATTTGTCACTCCGAGTATCGGAGGGGTATCTCTAGGCCCTCTTGGTAATGCACATCATAAGAAGCCTTGCAAGCAATGTGACTAATGAGTTAGTTGTGGGATGATGCATTATGAAACGAGTAAAGAGACTTTCCGGTAACAAGATTAAACTAGGTATGAAGATACCAATGATCGAATCTCGGGCAAGTAACATACCGATGACAAAGGGAATAACGTATGTTGTCATAACGGTTCGACCGATAAAGATCTTCGTAGAATATGTGGGAGCCAATATGAGCATCCAGGTTCCGCTATTGGTTATTGACCGAAGAGGTGTCTCGGTCATGTCTACATAGTTCTCGAACCCGTAGGGTCCGCACACTTAACGTTCAATGATGATTTGTATTATATGAGTTATGTGATTTGGTGACCGAATGTTGTTTGGAGTCCCGGATGAGATCACGGACATGATGAGGAGTCTTGAAATGGTCAAGAGGTAAAGATTCATATATGGAACGATAGTATTCGGACACCGGAAGTGTTCCGGGGGTACCGGGTATGTATCGGGTCACCGGAAGGGGCTTCGGGCTACCCCCGGCAAACTACATGGGCCTAATGGGCCAATAAGAGGACAGACCAGCCCCTAAGGGGCTGGTGCGCCCCATGTAGGCAGAATTAGGAGAGGGGGAGGAAAGAGGGGAAGAGAGAAGGAAGGGGAGGGATTCAGCCTCCCCCTTCCTTCCCTCCTCCCTCCTCCTTCCTCCCCCCTCCGAAAGATATGGAAAGGGGGGAGCCGAATAGGATTAGGGCCCCAAGTAGGATTCCTCCTACTTGGGCGCCCCCTTGGCTGCTCCCTCTCCCTCCCACCTATATATATGAGGGAGGGCACCACTAGAACACATAACATTGGCTCCAAGCTGTGTGCGGTGCCCCCCCCCTCCACAATTTATGCCTCCGGACATATTGTCGTAGTGCTTAGGTGAAGCCTTGCATGGATCACATCACCATCACCGTCACCACGCCGTCGTGCTGACGGAACTCATCTACTCCCCCGACCCTCTGCTGGATCAAGAGCTCGAGGGACATCATCGCGCTGAACGTGTGCAAAACTCGGAGGTGCCGTACGTTCGGTACTTGATCGGTTGATTCGAGAAGACGTTCGACTACATCAACCGCGTTAAGTTAACTCTTCCGCTTTCGGTCTACGGGGGTACATGGACACACTCTCCCCCTCTCGTTGCTATACATCTCCTAGATAGATCTTGCGTGAGCATAGGAATATTTTTTGAAATTGCATGCTACATTTCCCAACAGATCATTGCATGGATATCGTCATGATTATTTGAAGTTCTATCAATTGCCCAACAGTAATTTGTTTACCCACCGTATGCTATTTTTCTCGAGAGAAGCCACTAGTGAAATCTATGGCCCCCGGGTCTCTTCTTTATTATATTTGCATTCGCGATCTATTTTTATTTGCTTTTATTTTCATATCTATATTATCAAAAACCCAAAAATACCTCACTAGATTTTATTTGTTTTTATTTGTACCTATCAATCTATTACAACTTTCTCCTGTCCATGGGCCAATTTCTGGCGCCGTTACGCGAAAGGGACTGACAATCCCTTTAACATGTCAGGTTGCAAGTATTTGTTCTTTGTGTGCAGGAGCTGTTTATGTGGTTGTCGGTGTCAAAACCGGCGGATCTCGGGTAGGGGGTCCCGATCTGTGCGTCTTAGGCTGATGGTAACAGGAAGCAAAGGACACAATGTTTACCCAGCTTCGGGCCCTCTCGATGGAGGTAAAACCCTACTTCCTGCTTGATTAATATTGAAGATATGAGTAGTACAAGAGTAGATCTACCACGAAATCGTAGAGGCTAAACCCTAAAAGCTAGCCTATGATGGTATGATTGTAATTGTGATCGGCCTTCTAAGGACCAACCTCTCCGGTTTATATAGACACTGGAGAGGGCTAGGGTTTACATGGAGTCGGTTACAAGGAAGGAAACACAATATCCGGATTGCCAAGCTTGTCTTCCACGCAAAGGAGAGTCCCATTCGGACACGGGCCGAAGTCTTGAGTCTTGTATCTTCATGCTTCAATAGTCCGGACGTTGTACACAGTTCGGCTGTCCGGATACCCCCTAATCCAGGACTCCCTCAGTAGCCCCTGAACCTGGCTTCAATGACGATGAGTCCGGCGCGCAATCTTGCCTTCGGCATTGTAGGGCGGGTTCCTTCTCCGAATACTCCAAAGTAATTATCGAACACTTGAACCGTGTCCGGATCCACAAAATGATCTTCACATGCCACCGTAGAGAGAATGATATTTCACAAATGCAATCTGCTGACAACTTTTTAGGCAACGCGACACGTCATCACGGTCGAGCCATTGTTCGAACCATTTTACCACAACCAGCCACAGCGCATATAGCGAGGAGGTTTCTTTGACATGTCTTGTCAAAGCAGAGATCGTGTCCCCTTATCACGGGATTCTCATCAATATGGGTATGGGTAATCCCACCACGCCATCAATCGTGGTGCTTTGGGAAGCAAGTGATTCCCAACGGGCAAGTGGGGAGGCGCACCGCTTTCGTCGCCTCTATAAAGGGATAAGAGTTCCCCATTTTTACCCACACCTTCTTCTTTCTTTGCCCACTCTTGCCCCCTCGAGCACCAGTGCCCAGGCCCAAGTCTTCTCCGCACAGCTAAACATGTCCGGAGCAGGAGGCAAGTGGGTGGCTTCCACCGTCTAGGAGAAGCATATCGCAAATCTTCGGGCGGCCGGATACTTGGCCACAGACATAGCGCACCAGCTACCGGACGTCGGGAAGGTCATTCCGACCCCAGGACCCCACGAGAGGGTCGTGTTTGTCGCCCATTTCGTTCGTGGACTGGGATTTCCACTCCATCCCTTCGTCCGCGGGCTCATGTTCTACTACGGGCTAGATTTCCATGATCTAGCCCCGAATTTCGTCCTCAACATCTCGGCGTTCATCGTCGTATGCGAGGCCTTCCTCCGCATCCGGCCTCACTTTGGCCTGTGGCTGCGAATCTTCTGCGTGAAGCCAAAGATTGTAAGCGGCTAGCAAGCAGAGTGCGGAGGGGACATGATGGGCAGGATGCCCAACGTCACATGGCTGGACGGTTCCTTTGCGGAGACCGTAAAAGGGTGGCAATCAGAGTGGTTCTACATCACCGAGCCGCGCGGCGCTAACTGGGCGGCGGCCCGATCCGGAGCCCCCATGCGGCTCACCTCCTGGGAAAAGAAGGGTCTGGCTTCGCACTACAAGAAATATGTCAACTTATGACCTTCTCTTAGTGACCCCAGCTGAATTGGTCGTAAATTCACGGCCATTTCACTTGGAAGGGCTCAAATCCTGAAATTGCTTACACCAAATGGTCACAAAGCAGACAAGAGGCTCCAATGACCTTATTTCTACCTGATTACGACCAATATAAATGGTCATGAGGTTGTGAACGTGGATGCATTGGTACTTATTGCTATGACAAGGCGCCACCTCATCAGTTTTGCCTATGTGTCATGTCCATGTGTCAATTTTTGCCCTAGGTTGTGAAGTATTATATTTCTGTCATTCCCAAAATTCCCCAAAAAAGTTGGGCATTCTTTACTATCCAAATCATTGCCTCATTACAATATTCAACTCCATTTGACTGGTAAATCTTCCTCGGCAAATTTCCAAAGTTTTTGTTCAGCTCGAACTGTTGTGAAGGAAGTACTGGCTAGGCATATCCTAATGAGCTGAATTTTTGCCACATCTTCTATATTCCCAAATCATAGCTCTCCACAAAATTTGAACCCCATCTAACAGTACATGTGAGTGTGGCTTCAACATTCATATTTCTGTCCAGTGTGGTATGTTGCAAATCAAGTGACACCTAGGCTCCTCCATTTCAGCTGCAATTTTTCCAAGATAGTGTCCTTAGTAGATGATCATCCTCGGGCCAAAACTCAGGCCCATTGGCCATGTGCATTTCCCGTACCACTAATCAAACACTTGGGTGCTAATTCATGTTTGAGCTTGGTTCAGTCTCCTCGTGAGATTCTTCTATTACCTTCTTCTTCCTGACACCTATCAGGGGAGTGCCCAACCCACTAGACATGCCTAGGCCGCCCGGAACGCGTGGCAACACCACGGTCACGCGATGACCACGCGTCGGGCATGCGAGTCTACGCGCTTTGGAGTTGGGGTCCTGGGCCACCATCCAAACCTCAACGTATCGCCACCAAACCATGTATTTCTGATTAAATAGATAGTTTTCTACCTATAAATGATTTTTTGAAAAAATAAAGAACAAACTGTGAGGCGGCTGCAGTTCAAATTTGTCCCGCTTCCCGCTGAATCAGCAAAAATTTGTCTTTTTCACCAAAGGTGGATAAAAACTTTTGGCACCCAACCATTTTGTCAATTGTGCATTAAAAATGGCCTAGTATTTTATAAAATTTATTTGGTTGAATTTTGCAACAAATATATGGTAGGTCCTTCACAAAAAAAACTCATTTTGGGCACTCGAAAAATGGGAAACTGATTTTTCATCCAAAGAAAATGAAAACTCCCTTAGGCAACATTGTTTGCCATTCCAATATGTACCCTTGTGCACAATATGAGATCATTTGAACAAACTCTGCCATGAATGTGGCCGTAAAATTGATCATTTGGCTTGAAAGCCATGAATCTTCAGAGATGATAGCTCATTTCTGAGAACATTTTTTTAAAATAATTGCCGTATTACAAGTTTGTTATTTTTCCTGGGAACTTGGCCACATATAATGACACAATGCGAAGGTTTCTCAATTTTTTGATTTTTTTTGAATTTTTTATGCCCGTTTCAAAATGCGGTCAAAACAGCGGGAATGACCGTTCCTAGCTAGTGGTTGAATCATGGAATTTTTTTGGTGTTTCTCTGATTAAATAGATACTTATGTACCTATAAATGATTTTTGGAAAAAATAAATAGCAAACTATGAGGCAGCTGCAGTTCAAATTTGACCCGCTTCCAACTGAATCGGCGAAAATTTGTCTTTTTCACGAGAAGTGGATCAAAACTTTTTACACCCAACCATTTTGTCAACTATGCATTAAATATGTCCTAATATTTTATAAAATTAATTTGGTCCAATTTTGCAATAATTATTTGGGAGGTCCTCAAAAAAAACCTCCTTTTGGGCACTCGAAAAATGGAAAATGGTTTTTTCGTCCAAAGAAAATGAAAACTTCCTTAGGAAACATTGTTTTCCATTCCAATATGCACCCTTGTGCACAATATGAGATCATTTGAACAAACTATGCCATGAATGTGGCCATAAGATTAATCATTTGGCTTGAAAGACATTGATCTCCACACATGATAGCTCGTTTCTGAGAACACTTTTTTAAATAATTGCCGTATTACAAGTTTGTTATTTTTTATGGGAACTTGGCCACATATAATGACACAATGCGAAGGTTTCCCAATTTTTTGATTTTTTTTCAATTTTTTATGCCCGTTTCAAAATGCAGTCAAAACAGCGGGAATGACCGTTCCTAGCTATTGGTTGAATCATGGAATTTTTTTGGTGTTTCTCTGATTAAATAGATACTTATGTACCTATAAATGATTTTTGGAAAAAATAAATAGCAAATTATGAGTCAGTTGCAGTTCAAATTTGACCTGCTTCCAACTGAATCGGCGGAAATTTGTCAATTTCACGAGAGGTCGATCAAAACTTTTTACACCCAACCATTTTGTCAATTGTGCATTAAATATGTCCTAGTATTTTATGAAATTAAATTGGTCCAATTTTGCAACAAATATTTTGGAGGTCCTTCACAAAAAAACCTCCTTTTGGGCACTCGAAAAATGGAAAATGGTTTTTTCGTCCAAAGAAAATGAAAACTTCCTTAGGAAACATTGTTTGCCATTCCAATATGCACCCTTGTGCACTATATGAGATCATTTGAACAAACTATGCCATGAATGTGGCCATAAGATTGATCATTTGGCTTGAAAGACATTGATCTCCACACGTGATAGCTCGTTTCTGAGAACACTTTTTTAAAATAATTGCCGTATTACAAGTTTGTTATTTTTCCTGGGAACTTGGCCACATATAATGACATAATGCGAAGGTTTCCCAATTTTTTGATTTTTTTTTGAATTTTTTATGCCCGTTTCAAAATGCGGTCAAAACAGCGGGAATGACCGTTCCTAGCTAGTGGTTGAATCATGAAAGTTTTTTGGTGTTTCTCTAATTAAATAGATACTTATGTACCTATAAATGATTTTTGGAAAAAATAAATAACAAACTATGAGGTAGCTGCAGTTTAAATTTGACCCGCTTCCAACTGAATCGGCGGAAATTTGTCTTTTTCACGAGAGGTGGATCAAAACTTTTTACACCCAACCATTTTGTCAATTGTGCATTAAATATGTCCTAGTATTTTATAAAATTAATTTGGTTCAATTTTGCAACAATTATTTGGGAGGTCCTTCACAAAAAAAACCTCCTTTTGGGCACTCGAAAAATAGAAAATTGATTTTTGGTCCAAAGAAAATGAAAACTTTCTTAGGCAACATTGTTTGCCATTCCAATATGCACCCTTGTGCACAATATGAGATCATTTGAACAAACTATGTCATGAATGCGGCCATAAGGTTGATCATTTGGCTTGAATGCCATGGATCTTCACGCATGATAGCTCATTTCTGAGAATACTTTTTTAAAATAATTGCTGTATTACAAGTTTATTATTTTTCTTGGAAACTTGGTTACATATAATGACAACGCGAAGGTTTTCCAATTTTTTGATTTTTTTTTGAATTTTTTATGCCCGTTTCAAAATGCGATCAAAACGAGGGATTGACCATTCCTACCTAGTGGTTGAATCTTGGATTTTTTTTTGTGTTTCTCTGATTAAATAGATACTTGTGTACGTAGAAATGATTTTTGGAAAAAATAAAGAGCAAATTATGAGGCAGCTGTAGTTTAAATTTGACCCACTTCCTGCTGAAACAGCGGAATTTTGTCTTTTTCAGCAGAGGTGTATAAAAACTTTTGACAACCAACCATTTTGTCAATTGAACATTAAATATGGCCTAATATATTATAAAAATGATCTGGTCCCATTTTGCAACAAATATATGGTAGGTCATTTACAAAAAAAACTCAATTTCGGTACTCGAAAAATAGGAAATTACGGCGCCCCGATCGCTCAATTTGAACTCAATTCTCCTCGATCCAGATCGCTCCTCCCTCCCTCCCCTCCGGCATTACGGCGCCCCGAAGCGTGCGTGCTCGCCGAGAGGATAGCGCTCCCCACCTCTTCTCCACCTCGCGCCTCGTAGTCGTACTACCAACCAACCCCGGCCGACGCAACTCCAGTCACTCCCGGCCTCCCGCGATGGTCGCCACGGCGAAGATCCCGCAGCGGCAGCTCTTCATCGACGGCGACTGGCGCTGCTGAACCATCCCACGAGGGAGCTCCAGCAAGGCCGCTCGGGTGGTGCGCTGGACGGTCGCCGACCTCGCGTAACCCTGGCGCCGCACGGCTCCGAGCACCCGGCGACCTCGGCGTACCGCAGGAGCGGACCCGACCCACAGGCGAAGGTGCGTTCATCCCCTTCTCTATATGGAGTACGACGGCCCACTAGCTTCCTGATGGGTACTGTCTCTGAATTTCCATCCCCTTCTCTTGCGCAAATGCATCCAACAATGGAGGAGATGAATCCATCCAATGCAACCAGCCGCTACTCTGCTTTCCACGCATTTGTCCTGTTTGATGAAATGCCTAGCTTGTACAGTACTACATTGCAGATTCGATACACTGTCACTCCCTAATGGATTGGAATGGTACTGTGTAAAGTAGCATGTCTGAAACAACCAGATTCCCTTTGGTAATCGAGATAACCTTTTACTCAGCATTATCCCAGGCAACTTTGGAACATCATCCAAGCTGGTAGAATGTCAGTTAAACGGTCTTTGACTGCCAATGTTATCATTTCTGTTAGCCCTCTGTATAAGAGGATGATTTGCCCACATAAATTGCTTTGTAAAGCTAAGCTTTCCTTTAGAATAAAAAATTGCGTTGTTGCTGATTTAAAACAAAAAAAGCATTTTAACAAAAGACTTATTTATTGAAAAGGGGGTTCAACAGCGATGGTCCGAGTGTGGTTTGTTTCTCTACAATTTTTTGGAGTGTGGGCTATTCGATCTGACGCGGCTCGTCGACGCAGGGTGATCGAGGAGAGGGGAGAGGCCTGGGCGAGTGGACCGGTCCGATCGGTCAGGGTGGCGACCAAGGAGCTGAGGATGTCGAGGAGGGCGGTGAACCCCGGCGGTCATGGAAAGGCGGCTCGACATGTGTAGGTGCCTCGTCAACCCGTGAACTCTCACAGGATAATTAATCCGGTTCCCTTTTGATCTCTTCGCATCAATTCTGCCGCACATCCCAGTAAACCTAGATTAATTTGGTTCTTTTGTTTTACTTATTGCAGGTGACACTGCTCTGGCCATTTCTGCGGCTTATGGGATGCCTGCTATCACGAGATATCTCCTGGGTCGTGGTGCTGATCCAACTTGGACGGTGGAACAAAGAAACAATGAGTTTCTTTCTGTGCGACAACTTTGAGGATTGGATTATAACGTGAATTGGTTTCTGATACTCTGTCGCTCAAGTGTTAATTCTAGTCTTGTTTGCTCACCATTCAATGACTTTTGCTATTATTATAGTAGGCGCAATCAGCATGACTTCTTATGTGTTTCTTTTGCTATTATTATAGTAGGAGGTTGCTATTTTTTTATTAGAACAAACATGAAATTGGTTGCTCTATTAGGCAACTCATTTTTTTGTGCTATTTCCTGGAGCTTCGAGTGAAGAGTACGCTTGCAATAGGGCAGCCCGGTGCATGTAGCTCCCGCTTGCGCAGGGTCCGGGGAAGGGTCCGACCACTTTGGGTCTATAGTACGCAGCCTTTCCCTACATTTTTGTAAGAGGCTGTTTCCAGGACTTGAACCCGTGACCTCTTGGTCACAAGGCAGCAGCTTTACCACTGCGCCAAGGCTCCCCTTCGAAGAGTACGCTTGCAATGCCTGCCATTTTTGTGTGCTATTTTTTTGTGTGCTATTCCCTAGTTTGGGATTTTCTCCCAATTCCTAGGCATCTAGTTCCTATACTAATATACTTGTACTGCTCATGCTGCTGTTGCTAGTGGTCTTGTAGCACACAGCACATCACTTCTAGTTCCTATACTAATATACTTCTACTGCTCATCCAACTCTACTGATACATGTTTACACTGTTAATTATTGGTGAATGGTGATGTCTGTGGTCACGAGATCCTTTCCGCAGTTTGCAAAATGCTGTGATGAATCATGAAATCTACAACGTATGTCAGACTTCAGAGATGCCATTTGTCATTGATGAGAAGATATTTCATATTCTGAGCAATAATGTTTGCATTTCATACTGATAGTTGCCAAACTATAAATTGTTATAGCCTTTTTTCTTGCTGTCGATGCATGCTTATATGTTTGAGGGTCAAGTGATGAGGAATAAACCATAATATGATGGAGCTCTTCTCCTCTGATTCTTAGCATTTAAGTCTCTGATGGTACCTCAACACCCTGATATGTTTGTGGCTTTCTATGCTATCCACATACTGAAGGAAGTCCTGCTATCTTCACAACAAATATAATTTTGCTTGAACGAGTTTATAAATTGAACTATCTCCACAACAAAGATATTTACCATTTGTAGTTCCAATCTAAAGTGTTGCTTGATTTCATTTGTGGTTCAAGTGATGATGAGAAGCTGCAACAATATGACAGGAGTTACACTCTTGTGATTCGTAGTTTAAAGTCTGATGATTTCTTATCTTCAAATAACCGTTGTCTTGTGAAGCATGAGCCAAGCACATCAAAACGTATCGTATCTCTGTAGTTTAAAGTCTGATGATTTCTTATCTTCCTTTGTGGCGCAGTCTGAATCTCTGTAGACCGATCGTATCTGAAGCATGAGCCAAGCACATCATGTCTACAGTTTCAGAACGGAAAACCAATCATGCTATAAGTATTAAGCAACTCCATTGCAGTCTAATTTGTTCTGAATGGAGATGAAAACTTTGGTTGGTTTGCATCATACCTTATAGCCATATATATATATAAAGCTTCCATTTAACGTCTGAAGAATGCATACCTGATTTGAGTTAGACTCTAGTCTTGACTATTTTATGTAGGTGGCAACTGACAAGAGTTTCAGTCTAGCTCATCTGAAGTTTCTCTGTATGCAGGAGGGCGAGCTGGAGGAGCTTGAGAAGGGCGTGGAGCCTGCGTGGGAAAGCTTGGTCCACCTGCTCAAGCGCATCGTCGACAGGCTGAACGTCGTTGACCACATCAAGGCCGTCAAGGACTCGCCCGACCTCCGTGCCGCCGTCGAGGATGTCCAGGTAGTCTCTTCTTCTGTCACACTGCCTGTGATCTGGACGAACGAAGTCGTTGATTGGTTAGTGCATCATCCGATGATGATGTTATCTCCGTATTTCTTCTTTACTCCATGAATTTATCCTGATGAATGCTGCTTGTTTTGCACAAGCTGACAAGGACACTAGCTAGAGTGCACTGCTGCTCCTCTTCTTGCATGCAACATAATCTGAAATTCATTCAGTTCCACTGTGCGTAAACACTATAGTGTACAACTATCAACTTGTTCACTATTCAGTTTGTCACCCATTCAGCTTACTTACTGGGGCATCTTTCTTGTAAGAGTTTACTTAAAATAGATTGTAGTTTCTTTCTTGTTTGTTTTGATACCCATATACCTGCCCTGTATTAGCTCTTTCCTTTTGTGCACGATAATTCAGCATTTGTGTTGATTTGATGCCAATGTTCATAAACAAGATTTTTGATGGATGGGTTTATGTGTTCTGCTGGTATATATGCACACGGATTGGCCTTCATTATTTTGTACCTACTGTTAGATATATAGATTTGCTTTCATTTTGTACCTAACCATTTTGTTCTATAACGTGCAGATGCTGGCGTTTCATGTTTCGTCGCGAGCATCAAGACGAAGAAGTCGGAAGAAGCATAGTTCAAGCTCATCGGAGCTAGTTCAAGGAGTAACGAAGCCCTTGATGCTGATCCGTATTGGAACAAATTGAAGCACGAACTGTGACATATAGAGCTTGTTATACTGTAGAGCTTTGATGCTCATCGGCTCATGTGACATATTGTACACCTGTAGAGCTTGTTAGTGTGCAGGCTCCCGACGGGCAGCCAACGCTTTTTTGCCTCCATCTTCCACATCTTCCCTCCAAAAGACCACATCATCAAGTTCATCATGTTGGAGGTCCATGTGCTTCAACATCTAATCGAGATTGTCTTCCGTCCCTGTCCCTGCCACTGATGAGGACTGCGCCGCGCCATCCTATAGCCACGACACTAGATCCCCGATGAGGAAAACTAGTCAATTCACGGTAAAGATTGCAATCGCCGCCAGAGCACGATAAACCCTAACAAGGATGGTGTGTTTTTTCATCTTCAGATATTATCTATTACTCACTCACTAAAGACATATAAGATCATTTAGATCACTACTTCTGTGATCTAAATGATCTTATGTTTCTTTACGGAGGGGGTAACACGCGCCTTGCAAGAATCTCTTGAGCTAGGACCTTCCAGCCTAGTCTATTATCTATTCTCAATAACACTTAGCCAGTGACAATTCTCGCCAATCCGTTATGCTCGTACTGTGGCGGTGGTCGAGCAAACGTGTTCACGCACCCCCACCCGAGCCCACCCCGCGCGCACTATTGGGTCGGCCCATATACCTAGGTTTTTCTAGTTTTAGCGAGTTTTTAGAATGTTTCATTCTAGTTTTTTAAAAACTTTCTTAAAACTAAAACCTCTATCGGTTTTTCATCTTGGAACTTTTTTAAACTCACGCTTTAAAAAAATGTGGAACATTGTTTTTCAAATTCATGAGAATTTTTAAAATTTGTAAAAATATATATTTCTGGAGCAATTTTGAAACATTTGTGCAAAATACTTCCTATTAAATGTACCAGGCCAAATTTTGTCTGGAAAATAAGCATGGTCACTAATTGGGCCGACCCAATACATGCAACTATGCAAGCTGTGTGTTTGCTTGAGTCGTACTTCCTCCGTCCTAAAGTTCTTGTCTTAGATTTGTCTAGATACGGACGGAGGGAGTATCAAGCTATGAGCCAAACTGGAACTCCGAACAATTATGCTCTCACTTAGTGGGGAAAAAAGACGAAATATGCTGACTCGCATGCATTATCTTACAAGCAACCGAGACAAGCTGGTCATAAATATTTGTATGTACACCTCTAAGGGCATGTACAATGGTTGATAAGGCGGTCTTATCTTAAGTCTTGCATGTATTTTAGAGATGACAAAAAAGTATGTCTACAATGGGTTATATTTTAGCCTTGTCTTCAATAACTTGTCATTCCTTAAAACATGATGAGACAAACTGTGCTAAGAGATCATCTGCTTAGTCTTCTCTTGAATAAGAGTAGACAAGCCTTTTCTTATGTGTTATTTCTCCTCAACATCATCATTTATCCTACGTGGCACTCCGAAGATAGCACCATTGTACATGCCCTAAGTCTTAACCAGACGTAACCAACGTGTCTTGCATGGTTGGTTGATCTCGTCTCGATGAGATCATAAACTGTCACCTCGTCCAGGCATAGTGCATTGTTTTCTCATGGTGGACCTTTCGTTCCATGTTTGTACTTTCACACGATAGATGAACAATTGTATCATCATCTTTGGTTTCCTTTAGACAGGAGGCGCCTGCTTGGCTTTCTAAATAAAGCTCCACACGGCCACCAAATACTTTCAACAACCGATACACGCACTTAGAATATTGCTTTGTTACTTTATTCATAAAGCAGGGCGAAAGGCTATTTTGAGAATGTCATTCTAATGTTAGTAGAACATGCCAAGTCATTCGACGGTGAGTTTTCTCTTAACATGCCATATCACCTGACTTTGCGCAGCGAAACAAGACCAAACAAACCCATGAGTTTTTACCCCGATAGCCGCTTTTCTTTTTGTCCCTTGAAGACAGTGGGAGAGCCTGGTACTAACACAATGAATTAATAATGGTACACCTTTACAAGAACTCCAACCATGTTCGCCGGACTAGGACAGACTTGGACCGATATATGAATGAGCAGAGAGAAATCACATTTGAATCTATTAACCCAAGACAAATGAGTCGGTTGAATACCCCCCAAATAGTTTGTTATTTCTATCCTTCCAAATGCTCCAAAGTTCCCATCAGAAAAACATCCATAAACATGGGTCTTGACCACACCCAGCTTGCCAGCCTTCAAAATAGCAAGCATGTCTCGAGAATCAGGACAATAAACACCCAAAGGGCTCCAACACTGAGAGCTGAATGAGCAATTAAAAACAGATGTTCCAAAGTCTCCTCGGTATGAATAGAACACAGAAGGCCGCTGAAGTTGTTTCCAGTGTCATAATGCCGGTGCTTAAGCACAAGCAAACCAAAAACCTTTAGTTTCATTGGGCAGTTAGCTTTCCATAACCATTTAAACGCATCATGTACATTTATCTCACTGAAGAAGAAGTTGGAGTACTGCCTCGAGGGGAACTTGGGTGATCCCCAAGTACATCGCCAATCACCAGACAACATCTTGTTTGGGACGCTGGATACAGTTTCAACCGGCATGCTGTTAACCCCATCCCTAGCTTGAATGGACAAAGGAAGATTGAATACCATGCTGAGAGAACCAGTTCTCAGGAGATCTCTAACAGATATGTCCTCATTAAAGATTGAATACCCCGATAACTGTTGCAAAACACCGACAAACTCGCCAAAGATGGAGGTATTCCAGTTACACGATGGGAGCATCTGACCCACCCCCGCAAGAAACGCGCGATTGTAGTTGAAGAGAATATGTGAGGCATCCTCATGTTCGGCACACAATATACAGAGACCATTGGAGGGGCCATGATTTATCTGGATCTGCTCACTAGAAGGAAAAGATATATGATCATATGCCAAACTTCTATTGATCATAAGCCAAATAAGACTTCTACAGGAGTAGCGGCAATCTTTAGTACTACTAAGATTGTCGCCGGTGTTACACATCCCTTTCCTCTCTTCATCTCGCGGTCATGCGCATATGTGCTCAGCCCAACAAAATCTCTAAATAAAATATCTATTTTTCCACAATAACACACGTTAACTAGTAAGCATAAAAAGTGCAGTTGACCAGTACTTGGTCCTCGCGAATTCGATCGTAATTTCCAGGCAAAAGATGTCAATCCTAATCCTTCTCCATTGCTCCTGACAACTCCAAGCCTTAAGCACTCTTCACTTAGTTGTGCCAATTGGACAGCAAACAAGTCAAGAACAGTTATCCCACGCCAAAAGCAGCATGACCATCGGTACCGGTTATTGTTGACATCTAACATATAAAAGCTGCTAGAGTACCCGCCCATCCAGCGCCATCGCGGATTCAGATTCATCCTGTGCGCACGTTTCACCTCGCTGGCGGCATAACAGTAATTTCCGTCGCCCTGGTGAAAATCCCACCGCCCGTTTTTCTGTACGCCCCGCGATCGGCCCAGGAGCAGTTGACGAGTGGGCCAGGCCTGCGCGGGGGCCAGCCTAGCAGCGATACGATGTGTGCGTCTCTGTGTCCGGGTGAAAACAGGAGCGATCGATGGTGGGTTGCCAGGGGCGTTCGTGGGTTGGCAGGGCGTTTTTTTACCGTCCTCGTTTGCACCCAGCGGCCGCGCCTCCGCTTCAGCCGCGACGGGCCCATCTGTCGGTCTCGCAGGTGCGCGCCTCGGAGAGAGCAGCGACCGAGCGGGCGACCTGGGCTAGCAGGCACGACAGAAAATAAAAGGGGAAGCGGCAGCGAGAGAAAAGAGGAAAAGCAGTCAGACCTAGCCCGCGCCCCTGCAGCCGCCTCCTCTCCTGCCGCCGTCGCCGCCTCGGCCTCGTCCGCCTCTTCTCCTGCCGCCGCCGCCTCGGCCTCGGCCGGCCCTGCTCTGCCGGCGCCCGTCGGCCTTGATCCGGCCTCGGCAGGAGGAGCTCGCCCTTGAGTAGGACTCAATATAAGGAGGGGAGCAGCAGCCGCGCCCCGTGCTCCACCGGTGCCCTTCGCCCTCGATCCGTCCTCGGCAGGAGGAGCTCGAGCCGAGGAGCGCGACCTCGATCCGGACTCGGCAGGAGGAGGGAAGCAGTAGCCGCGCCAGCCGACGCGCCTCGCCGCAACCTCTGCGATATCAGGCGCCATCTCATTCCCCATCTCTTCTGGTTGCATCTCCCCCCGTGAGTTCCTTCTTCTAATCCCCTTCCTCTCTCGATTTGGTCTGCAGGAGAGAGAGAAGATAAGACGGAGAGAGAAGGAGGAGAGGAGGGAGAGGAAAAGAGGTGCGGTGGCAGGGAAATCGTCGTCGGATGCGTCTTATATGTGGTGATGATCTCCTACTTTATTTTCTCGATTTGTGTTTTGTTCTTACTTTCTTTCCAACTCAGTAATCATGCTCTTGTTTTTCCTTTGGTCTCTGTTGTAGATGGGTGTGTTCCCATCAAGTCGATGGTGGGGTTGATGTGCCCGTCGATTCGTGATCCGCTGGCTGGGCTCATCTTCTCAATGGCGGACTGGTGTTCTATGTTAGTCGGAGCCATTGTATGTGGTTGTGCAGTTGCTGATGTACAGGAGGCGTCCGTGGTATCAGTTCTTCATCGTCCATGCTTATCTTCTATATGCTCTAGCAGCCAGGTGACTACATATTACCTTTTCTATCAATTCGACCACCTTCTCCTTCTTCACGAGGATCGGCAGGTCAACATCGATGCCCATGTTAGCGGCAGTGCCCGCTATGATTCTCATGGCGGACTTGATGGTTTTGCAGTTCAAGTCAGGCAACTTCTCCTGGGCGATCGTGCGTACTTGGTCGCTGTGGCTCCTTTGAGCCTTTTTCGACGCCTGGGAATCAGAATTAATAAAATGGAGATAAGGAACCATGTAGTTCACTGAGCAGCTATAAAGCCTAAGATAAACTACAGTAAACAGAAAGTTGAGGAATCAACCAAATGTGTAGAAATTTTGGTGACTAACTTATGACTTGTTTATTTCAGAGAAACTAATGACTTATCAATCCAACAGACAGTATGAAGTTGTGCCAAGTAAAGCCAAAAAAGAAACTGTATGTATATAACGGAGTAGCGGATGCGGTTCAAGCTGTTTTTTTGCCTGCTTATTTTTTATGTAGCTTTTTTGGCCTGCTTGTCAGTGATGCAATGCCTTATGGAGTAACGAAAGCCTAGAATGAGAGTTAGGGAAAATGAAATGGACACCAAATTTGGTGAGGCTTATATACTATGAACTTGGAGCCAAGTAGAAACCCCAGTGTTAGCTGAACAGAAAATTTAATGTGTTAAGTTATGCATATTGCATTGTACCCAAATAATTCAAATAAGTGTTAACTCAAAGGATTGTTTTTGTAGAGGTCCATATGCAATTCATCAGATACAGATAAAGGGTTAGTATCTCCCATGTGTGCAAAATTGGTGTGCAGATAGCAATTCACAGACCACTTTCCCTGTCAGTACGCTAACATTTTCGTATATGCATTTATAATTAAAATTATTAATAATAGCATAATGAATCATTAATCAGTCCCTCTACTGTCTGCACATGCTTAAAACTCAACCATGGTATCATTATGGAATTTGAACAACCTAGGCCCCCACAGACACTAGCAAATCAACCTAGCTACTGCATTTCCCTTTTGCCCAATTATCCCCATATATCTTCAATTTGGTGCAGGAACCTCAAATTATGTAAAATTTGGTGCTAATCAACCGGGTGCATACCTGCAGCCTTGAGGAGCAGTACTGAGGCAGGAGGTGTCTTCAAGATAAAGGTGAAGCTCTTATCCTGCAAAGATGCAATGCCACACGCATCCTTATCCTGCAAAGATGCAATGCCACATGCATCATGAGGACTAGCTCACATTACCAATACAAACATTCTGCACACACATTTAACATGATGAGGCAGGAGGTGATTCTAATTATCGAGTAAAGTCATGTATATAGACTGATTAGTGTGATGTGTTTATGATTTTTTCTGAGGGTACCTAAGCTGAAAAGCGGTGGGTGTGGTAGCTAAAACAAAATTTGTGCAATTTCGCTTCAACTTCAAACTGTTGTTGGGGAGACTGCCATGTCAGGAACTCGTGTACTTACAATACGTTAAGTTAAATTAGAAAATGCCGTCTCATTTAAAAAATAACATCTCATTTTCCCCCTTGATTCAGTTATGAACTCTACTGTATGTTCAGACTGAAGTAGTTATGTGAGAGTAGAAGAGGTTTATAGCCTCTGTTGCTGGTGGACTGACTATTTTATATGGACTGAAGCTGCAACTGAGGGTAGTGCTACTCTATGCTGGGCAGCAGTAACTTAGGTCCTGCTCTTTTGTGAAATTGACACACGAACTAAACATACACATTTGATTTTTCTCACAGTTTGTGCTCACACCAAATCAAGCTTTTCAAACCATTATTACAGTGTTGTTTCTTCCTCTCTTTTAATTTTTAGCTTGCTGTTTTTCTTGGTGACCTTCCTTGATTTGTGCTAATTTCTGCAAGAAATTTTTGGAAAACATCAATTCTTCTGCTTTACTGAAACTTGGATCTTCGTTAGGCATGAGTTGAGCTGCCTTATTTAATATGTTATTCATAGGCATCAATAAACTAGACGATTTGCCAGTAGAAACAATTATAACTGGGACATGCTTTCTCTTGACACTGAGCAATGGATAAATATTCTGGCTTATTTCCTTTTTGTATTTGAACATGATGTAAGTGTGGAAATAAGAAACAGATTATTTAGAGCTTTCTGCCCTTTTATTTTCTTTGTGGCTAATCTCCAACTACCCTATGGACTGTAGTAATCACTTTCTCTTTTTACCATCAGCAGGATTTAATTGATGGAGTCCTGCTGCTAAAGGACTGCTAAAGGACGTGAACAGGAAGTCCTATCGCTGGATGTTTATTGTCCGAATTGCAAGGATCTGGGAATACATGAGTACAGACTCTATCGAATTCTATAGCTCTATTCATTGGCACACCAGTTGATCAATTTTGAGGTAATAAAGCGAAGTTGTTATCTGGAAAATACTTACGTACTTAAAGAAGGTCAAAATAGAGAAATCCTTGGCATAATTTTTATGTATACAATATACTAGCTTTCATATCTACTTTGGACACCAGATGGCACATCAACATTATGTACCTGAAGCGATCGCTACAGAAGGAAGGTACCAAACAAGATTAACTGTTTCTATGCTTCTCAAAATACTTTAGTATATGCCCATAATATCACAGTATGAATTGCTGTGTGGGAAGTTTGCTTTTCCTACCATCACGGAATAATAATTCATTTTTTAGTTTGATATATTCCGCGCCCAATTAACTATTTGTATTTGCCAGAGAATGCAGAAAAAAAAATACTAACCTGCTTGTGTTCCCGAGAGAGTGTATTTCTCCATACCTCAACATTCTTGATAATATGGTCATCTCTGTTCTGGACAACACACTTGACGACCTCTCTTCATGGCACAAAACTGAAACTGTGCCATTAATATATTTTCCTTGCATGCTTGTCTAAATAAAGGGTGCAATACACATGACATAGTCGCATAGATATACAAATCCCTTATTCCTGTGAGCAAGACTGAAGCTTGCTACTTGTTAAGACCAGTCATAAACATTTCTGTGATTGTAGCTGATTCCCGTCAGTGAAACTTTGCCATGACCATTGTTTATTCAGTGAAATAGCTGATTCCAATCATCCATCAACTAGATTTGTGATAATCACAACAACAAGCTTATATCTTACAAATCGCCTGATTGGTGATTATCCATTTTATATGATGTTTTTCATTTGCAAGCGCTGAGTTTTTTCCTTTCAAGTTTCTCTCTCTTACTCTATTTCTTTAAATATATTTCTCCTCTCACTCCATCATCCAGTCTGTCGGTTACTCATGATGAGTGATTATATGCAATCATCCGACAATAATTAGTATAGATAATTAGTTATGCCAGGTTGCTACATTTCAATCTCCTTTTTACCAATATGAAATATGATGGCATATTAATATTGAGAGACAGTCTCGTCGTCCGCTGCAGCATCACCCTTCTTTTTCGCCGCCCTAACTTTTTTGCACCCCAGGCCTAGCACGCGATAACGGCGCCACGAGGATTCTCTGTCGTGAGGAGTACCCCGACCCGTATGATGGCCACCGGAAGGTCACACACTTCTTTGGCTCGCTTCGACTGGCTCCATTGACGACTTCTCTAAGGTATCTTCTTGTGCAGCTTCACACCTGCTTGTGTGTCTTGCAAAAAAGCAAGCTACCTGGTACCTCTCTACTCTGCTTTAGCAGGCGTTTGCAGAGGAAGCCAAGGGGTACATGATACTGGTAATTTACTAATGACCCATATTGTTAGAATAATTTGTCGCAAATATTTTTGTTGGTTGTCCTTTTATTTTATTTATAATCTTGCCTCAATCATGTCTTCCATTGTGCTTCTTCACTCAAAAGGTGTTCTGCATGTGTGCACTTGCTTGAGAATGGAATAATCTCATGAATTCTATTGAAAACAGAACTTAGTTATTGCAGTATGCTTAATGTTTTGTTTTAGTAATTATGTCTGCTTTAGCAGCCAGGAGCATCCCCTCCCATTTCTGACTTTGAACCATGTGCCCTGTTTAAACCAGCGTAGTTCGATGACCTTATGCAATTATTTGGTACAAAGAATGTGCTGATAAAGTATTTTTATTTTTACTTTACTATGTTTAGTTCCGAGGTATTTATACTCCTGTCAATCTGCTCTAATTCGGTTCGCCGATATCCTGAAGGAATTGGACCATTCTATATCTTTTTTTTTCTGATTTTAGTTGGATACCTGCTTAGATGGGTGAACTTTTAACCCATCTTTTATTGCTTGCAGGTGTATTTGTTGGGTTCCTCTTGGCGTGTCGAACAAAAATTGGCGTTCAGCACTACTATTTAAAGATGGTTTGATCAGTACTACAGAAAACCCATAGATTATTGTAGGTGAGAGCATGGTACCCTGTCTCTTCCTATTTTGTTCCTTTCTTATAGTATTACTTTGAGGCATTATTTATAGCAAAAGAATCAGATTGAACATTTAATATCTTTATTCCTTATCATGCTAGGCAGAGGCCCTTAGGTTTGCATTCAGGTGCTAATTGTTTAATAACCATCATGCATTAGTTAGCTATAATCCTTTATCTTTTCCACAAACATGATGATTATGTTCAGCAGGATTGTCCGTTTCATATCCCAGAGATGTATCATTGTAAAGTACTCCCTCCGTTCTAAAATAGATGACCCAACTTTATACTAAAGTTAGTACAAAGTTGAGTCATCTATTTTGGAATGGAGGGAGTAAGGTTAAGGAGATCTAATCATGGACATATCAATGCAAGAGCACAACTTTGTATTAGAATGCTTACTGTGTTCTACATGGTGGTGTTTCTAAGAAAGTATATTTGGTTGTGATCTTCAAATGGTTTGAAATTTAGTTAAGGGATGTCAAAGCCTGAATGTGGCCACATTTTGGTGGGGAAGGAGGGATATAGTCTTTATAATTTAATCTTAGCTTTACACTTCTGTGATTCGTTGAAGAAATGTATCTCGATGTAGTTTTGGCTGTATTGAGACTGGGATTTAAGCTTCTTTCCTTTCCAAGACGCATACATAAATACTGTGTGCTATATGGGTTGGAAAAATAGTGTTGAAATTTAAACTCGAATCGTATGGGCACTCCTAGAGAAGCGGCTGTGTCCTATCTTTGTTTGGGACTAATTGTCAAATGAATAATATTATTTCGTGCGTGTAATTCCTCTTTTTTGATTGCTCATAACCTGTTCTTTTTTGGTTGTTTGTTTAGGTATCTAAGAATGATGATGATTACACTCGGAGCAAGCCTTGTTGCGGCGCTGCGTGTTGCCCTCCTCCTCCCCAAGGGCAAGGTGAAGGAAGGTGCCTGTGTGGTTCTTCTGCAGCTCGTAGCGAGGATTGCTGTGTTCAACCTGCACAAGAATGCCAAGAAGTCCTTCTCGGAGACGTAAGCCATGGCGCATGTTTCTGCCATGATTTCCTTTGGTTGGATTTCGTGGATTTAGGTGTTGAAAAATTATGGGCTGTGGATGCAGGATTAAGGACATGTACCTGCACTGCAACGAGAGATCTGGGCTGCTTCTTTGTGGCTTCCAAACTTGAAATGTTTGTTTGGAAGTTAGTTTAGTTTTTTGTTGTGGATTCACAGCTTCTCACATGTACCATCCTCTTAGACCTTTAGATTTCCAAAGAAACTAAATGAAGATATGGTGGTATGGTCTCAATGAAGCGTTCCATGCTTTATATTTTCTCTAAAATTTTCTGCTGAAGAATCATGTATCTATGTTAGATCCGGTGAGAAAAGAGGCGGCTTCCAAGCAGAGGATGCAGGAGTGTTGGCCGCATTTGGTCTTTGACTTGGGTGTGTAAATATTCTTACAATACTTGGCTCCCTCTCGGCCTTTGTGCCATTGGCGCAACGAGTCATCTAGTATATACAAACCATGTATGAATAAGTTGACTTATGTTGCATGAAGTAATACCAATCATGCCGTCCTATCTAGCTGCTAATTAATATCAACTGTCAATTAGTTATTGATTTGCAGGTATAATAGATTTGCAGGTATAATCCTCTATGGTGCCAATCAATATCTCTGATGATAAAGTTCAGGAACTGGCTAATTCCTTTAACTGCAAAAAAGAAGCCATGCCTTTCACATATCTTGGTCTACCAATGGGATCAACCAGGCCTAAAGTAGTTGATCTGATGCCCATGGTATCTAGGCTTGATCACAGACTATCTGGCATTGCTTTCATGATGTCTTATTCTGGGAGACTTGATCATCTCAAGTCCATAGTTGCTGCTCTTCCAATATTTGCTATGTGCTGCATCAGAGTCCCTTTCACCATACTGGACCACTTTGAAAAATCTGGTAGAAAATTTCTTTGGTATGGCAAAGACATCAATAAAAAAGGAAACTGCCTTGTCAAATGGGATAACGTTTGTCTGCCAAAAAAAGCAGGGGGGCTGGGAGTATGAGATCTGAGAATACAAAACAAAAC
The DNA here is from genome assembly GCF_018294505.1 of Triticum aestivum. Classification (NCBI taxonomy): domain Eukaryota; kingdom Viridiplantae; phylum Streptophyta; class Magnoliopsida; order Poales; family Poaceae; genus Triticum; species Triticum aestivum. The sequence goes on from NC_057795.1 coordinate 19,847,088, forward strand.
TCTGCTTACAAAATTCCTTTTCAAATTTTTTCACAAGCACGATATTCCCTGGGTTAACCTTATCTAGAACAATTACTATGGCAATGACGAGGTACCAAATTTCCCCACCAAGGTGGGATCTTTTTGGTGGAGAGACTGTTGTTCTATTTTGCAAGACTTCAAAGATATGACTATATGCTATGCTGGCAGTGGTAATACAATAAAGCGATGGTCAGATAAATGGTGTTCTCATACACTATCCCAGTCAATGCCTTAGCTATATTCTTATGCAAAAGATGTTGACATCACCCTTGCATCTGCCAACAACATGGAGGACAATGACTTTTATGATTTGTTTCACTTGCCCATGTCTTCCATTGCAGTACAACAGAGTAACAATCTCAGAGAACTGATCAATAGCAGAGTTAACCAGGAAATGCCAGACACATGGAAATTTTATTGGGGTGGCACTAAGTACTCTAATAAGAGAATATATCTTGAACTCATGAGAAATCCTGCTGATGCTCCTAAACCTTATCAATGGATATGGAAGTCATGTTCCCTTCCCAAACAGAAATTCTTCTTCTGGCTTCTGTTACAAGACAGATTAAATACTAGAGACTTACTTAACAGGAAGAATTTCTATATTGAGACAAGTAAGTGTGTGTTATGTGATGATGAACCTAATGAACATCTAATGCACCTCCTTTTTAGCTGCGATTTCAGCCAAAACTTCTGGATGAACATTGGCTACCAATGGGACACTGATTATAACCTCATAGAAATGCTCCTGGAGGGTAGGAAGCAGAATACCTCTGGTTGTTTTAAAGATTGTCTGATTGCTGGATGCTGGAGTTTATGGAAGCACAGAAATAGCATCATCTTTGATCACAAGGTCAAGAATATGGCATATTGTCTAGCCATATTCAAGGAACACTTCAGCATGATCATAAAGAAAGCAAAACCTGGATTGAAGGAGGGCATGCAAAGTTGGCTAAATTATTTGTGGACACTTTGTTTTATTTTCCCTCTTTTCCTCCACCATGTACATTCATCTGTAATTGTTCCATATTATAAATGAAAATGAGAGTTACAGTGGGGGCCTTCCCCACTGTTTTTGCTCAAAAAAAAGCTACAATGACCGGCATCAAGTAATAAGCAAGATGTGCCCTTACGTAGCACACCAATAGGTGAGATGGTCACCGATTGTGCGGTACTGCATAATTAGCAACTAACAAACAAAAAAAGTAATAAGTAAGCTTACCATACACGGCAAGAGACATACGGTAATAAGCAGCTAACCTAGATAGTATATGTTATCATCCTTATTTTATTTTGTTCTCAACTGGGAACAAATTGGTATTACTTAATTTTATGGACAATGATTAAGGTGCATTGACTGGTTAAAACATGAAGACATTCTTGTACAAGGTACAAGTTTCTTTACCACTCTTTGTCCTTTGTCATTTTCTATCATATATATGTATCATGTCATCTTATTTGGTAAAAATACAGGTGATGACAGGTGAACCAAATTAAGTTTCCAAATGTACTTTAACAACAAGTATATTTTAAATTACTTTTAACAAATGTGTGTGTTGTGTGAAGAAATACCATCACAATTAATGTCTATCTTCTCCTGGATTTTTTGCAGAAGACTTATGGGCGGTCCTCGGGTCTGCAAAAAATACTCCACTTAGGAAGTCTGTGGTTTCCTTGGTGTTGTTCCATATATTATGATGATGATGCTCCATGAGTGCATCATGTCCTTGACTCCTTGTCTCCTTTTTTTTGTTCAGGATCTGAAGGTAAGAATTACTCGATCGTAAGCGGGACATATATTACTCTCGAATGCGACGATCAGCCATGCACCAAGCACTGCAAGAGCAAGGGCTTCAGAGACTCAGGGTGCATCTAGAGGTGGACTCCTGAAGGAAGCATATCGCGGTGTTTCTGCTGCCCCTGAACAAACACACCTTGACCAGAAAGGTTATGTAGTACTCCTCTCCGCAGGGAAAAGAATAATAAAGTGTTAGGCCTTTGATGAAGATCTCTGATGCATAAATTTTGACAACGAGTATCAACGAAAGTAAGGCAAAACATGATATGATAGAATAGCTAAAGACAAACTGAATCAACATAAAACAAACCTATTTCCTGAATCTGCCGCCCATAGACAGAAAGATGGCCTGAGCTGCAACTCACAGTCCATTTACCGGAGCGTCTACATGTCATTGGTGCAAGCTTCAGCTGTTCCGCATACCTACATTGCCCTGTCCTAGCACACCCATTTAAGGATCATGATCAGTCAAGATTCGGAGCTCACGACAGGACAGGGCGTCCACGTCATGGGCCCAGTGGGAGATCACTAATCCCGATGATAACCCTTTTGGGGCTGCACGTCTCTGCCCCAGACTCAATGTTGCAGTTTTTGGTTTTTTGGCATGGATGTGAATAGCAAGTGTAACATTGAATTCGTGAGTGTGCCGTCTTGGCTTCGGCTCGCACCGGAACCGAGATAACTGATGACGTTTGGCGGGGCTGGGTGCCGATGAGACGTGCCATGGTTGAGGTGGAACTTGGAGCTGTGCCTTGCACCGGTGCGAGCATGCTGTCGTCCGAGGAGCCTTGTGTCGAACACCTGGTGGGCGCGCAGGTCTCGCAGGCTTCCGGACGACGGAATGATCACAGCAGGGAATGGTGGGGGGCCTCCGTGGACACTGGAGCGGTCAACACAGAGCCATGGGTTGTAGAGACGTGGCGGCGGCCTTGTCTTCGCAGGCGCCGGCGCCGGCGCCATAGCTCAACATGGAACGTTTGCCGTTGGCCGGCATCCGCTTGTCCCACTTTCCTTGTTTTAGAGGGGATCCGCTGGTCCAGCTGGTCCACAGCGGGCCTCCGGGACCCAGAAACAGAACTTGTACAGCCCGTTCAGCAGCCTGTTTCTCTTAGGCCCGACAGCTCGTCAGTTGGGCCGGCAATGAGAGAGCGACACATGAACAAAGACGGTGATCTTCTCTTCCGCCCGGTAAACACATTTCGACGGCTTAATAAAACTTTGCGAGATTGACTAAAAAATAAAAATTTCTCAAAAAACTTTAAAAAACACTAAAAAAATTTAGAAACGAAACATCCTTATTCATCATCATGAAATCCGTAGTGACTTCTCCCATTTTTTTGCGGGAAAACATCAAATCTGTGCATCTCCAATCATGGCAATATAACGAACACCAGAAATAATAAAAATTACATCCAGATTCATAGACAGCTAGCAATGACTACAAGCACTGAAGCGAGCCCAAGGCGCGCCGCGTCATCGCCCTTCCCTCATCGGAGCCGGGCAAAACTTATTGTAGTAGACAGTCAGGAAGTTGTCGTGCTAATACCCCATAAGACCAGCGCACCAGAACGGAAACCGATCCCAATGAAGAGTAGCGTAAATCGGAAGGATCCAAGTTGAAGACACAAGAACGTAGACGAACATTAAAATAGTTAAAATCCGCAGTGACAATTCCTCCATCTCTCTATTTTCACTCAACTAAACAAATCGCATGGAACGTGTTGACCAGTCTTTGGAGCAGTATTATCTTGCAACAACCGATCGAGACAAGTTGGTCTTAATGATTTGTGTCCACCCCTCCTAAGTCGTAACCTGACATAATCAACCAAGACAAGTTGCTCCTAATTATTTGTGCTAACCCTCTCTTGAGTCATAACCTGACATAATCAACCGCGTCGTGCATGGTTGATCTTGTCTCGCTCTGAAATCTAATATATCACGCCACCTTAGATAGATTAACAGGCTGGCATGCGATTAGTCCATTTTTCTACTGCATACACTGTTTTTCAAAGGCATACGTCAAATGCCCCCCTTTCCAGGTTTCTTCGCACGTAGATATGATTGTCTCACTTTATTTTGTTTGCCACCCCAAAACTAAACTGCTAACCTACACCCATAAGCAACCACGTCAGTTCGGTCGATGCTAAATAGCCTCATTAGCATTTTACGCTCTCAACTCTATAGTCATGTAAATATTTTAAACCTCTGTACTTCAATGTTTTAATGATATAGAGCTTCTCATCTAGTACATCTACATTTATTTGAGGGGAGGTGTAATTTCCCACGAGAATATTCATCATCCCCTGTGTGCTGTTCTCTACAAGGCAACTGTGATTGCAAAGGTCAAGGTGAGCAGGCTGTGACATAGGAATCTCAAATCTCGGCTTAGGTATAAACCTCCGAAAGGTATCTCTATACCGTGTGTTCTGCTGATAATAGCATTCTACGAAGGTGATGGAGGAAACAGTATTCTTCATTTCAATTCTGAAGGAGGTAGTAAAGACCATAATTAATGTGGGGTTTACCGCTATTGTCTACTTCCCTTTGAAAATCAACGAGTTGAGTGCATTATTGTGCTATGTAATGCGAGTTTTAAGTCTACTTAGTTGTTTATCAAAAGTACTACTCGTATGCAAATTGATGCGTTGAGACGGTTGGGTACATTGTGCCAACATGTATGTTTTTTTTGTGTTACTTGTTTGATTCTTACCATCGAACTAAAAGCTTAAATAATAGTAATATGGTGTATACATATTCCACACAGTTATGCATGAAAGTAGTTTGGGATGCGGGTCAACTCTTAATGGCTACACGCAAACCTTGCGGATAGTACACACAATCAGAAGGGTATGTGGTACCCCGCAAAAAAAGGGTATGTGGTGAAGGGAATCCATTTGGCACAGGACATCCTAATCTCCGATGGTAGATTCTCGGAGTTCCCCAAATCATTTGGTATATACAGTATATGTTTAAATATTTTGGGATGACAGTTTCTGCCTAACGATATTTTTTATAAGTGAGGTACATTGATGCCAAATTTCTCAATTTCAATCAAGTGCAATGCAGGTCTCTTCGATCATAAAATGAGCGTATAGTGCAGTTGACCGGTACTTGGTCATCGTGAAGTCGATCTTAATTTTCCTGGCAAAAAATGTCAATCGTAATTATTTCCCTTGTCCTTTGCTCGTGCCACATTCAACTCTTTAACCACTAAAAAGAACATTTTAACCACTCTTCACTTAATTAGTTTGGCTAATTGGAGCCCAAAGAAGTTAAGAACAGTAATCTCATACCTAATGCACCATGACCATTGGTGTACCATTTTCTGTTGACATAATATATAAATCAGGTGTGAATAAGTTGCCTGGTGTTATAAGTGGCGTAACATGGATCATGACATCTTGGCTAACTGCTATTAATATCAACTGAGAGTTAGTTACGGACTTACATATATAACGTATGCGAGTTTCAAGCTACAATGATCGGCCTCAAGTAATAAGCTATAGCTTACCGAACATGACAAGTGAATGAACAATATTACTCTATGCACGCTAGATAGTAGATGTGATCTTCTTTGCGTTATTTTGTTGGCAACTGGGACAACTATGTATTGGTTAATTTATGGAAAATGGTTGGAGTAGTTGACTAGTTGAAACAGGAAGACTTTATTGTGTTACTTTCTGTCATATAGTATCACATGCAGCATATCCTCTTATTTGGTGAAAATACTGGCAGGGGCAGGAGAACCGAAGTTTCCAAACATACTTTAACAACAAATCTCCATTAATAAAATACTTTAAGTCATGTGAGTAAATTAGCATCAGACAATATTGCAACAACCTATACGTTTTCCTGACTTTTATATAATGGGGATTGCTTCACTGATAGAATATTTACAATACCAAATAGTATTAGTGTCGATGGCTTTAAAAAGAATGGAGTTGACTAGTGGCGAACGTGTAAAATTCCGTAAACCTTACGTTGGACATATGTCACCACTCACCATGCAAGTTGTGTAATAGGTGTGTGACAACATGGATAAACATTAATGTTATTCTTCCGCGGTCATTAGATGGAACCAGACCTTATTAACTTTTATGTATTATTAGGAGATACTTATGGATTGAATGGTTTTGCCTTTGCCTTAGCGTGCAGCCATTCCAGTGGGGTCCTTCGGAGGGATGGTGGTCAGTAGGAGAAGCGCCAACTACATTGGGTGGGGGCAATGGAAATAGGGGTGGCTATCCTCAATGACAGTTGCCGCCATCATCTTTAGGGGCTTATGAACATCGCATGGGTAACTATGTGCTCATTTGCACCAGCGGCATTGGAGGTCACAGTGAAGAAACACCAGAATAGAAGATGTTGAGGTTCTAGGGAACAAAGGGGATGGGAGGAGCCAATGGAGAAGAGAAGGGTGGGAGGACTGCAAAGAAGTAGGCAAAGATGTGCAGGGGAGAAGAAGCCGGAGGGGGTGTTATTGTGTTGCGTTTACAACCACATGATCTTAGATAATAGGAGCTAAAGCCATGAATAGTGTCCCTACCCGAAGGTGCACACAACCAGCCCGTTTTAACTGGTGATAAGTGG
>NC_057795.1:19853817-19882324 GCF_018294505.1 Triticum aestivum
GTAAACACATTGCGAATCAACCTGTGGTTGAGTTGGTTAGATGGACAGTGGTATCCCCAACCCACCAGGGTTTAAATCTTGGTGCTCGCATTATTCCTGAATTTATTTCAGGATTTCCGGCGATACGCTTTCAGTGGGAGGAGACGTTCCCGTCGACGACAAAGCGACTATGGTGGCTTCGTAAATCTCAAGATGATATGCCGGCTCAGTCTCTCGGAGGTGCTCATAGGGGTAGGGTGTGCGTGTGTGCGTTCATAGGGATGAGTGTATGCGCTTGTGTCTGTACTGATGCTAAAAAAAAGAACGTAAACACATTATGTAGGTGTAGCATTTTTGCTTCCTTAGCGATGTTCTATATATTACCGTTACACTTCTCTGTTAGCAGTTTGCATGCGCAATCAATGCGCCAGTAGAACAATGGTGCCCCGGTGGTGGCTGCTGATTCTCTGCCTCGCCGGCAACGTACTCCATGGTCGCGCACAGCTTGACAGCAGAGGTATCTCTCTCTTCTGTTATTGGCTTCTCTCTCTTAATCATGCTGCCTCATTTACATTGCATATTCATTGTGCAGGTTTCATCAACATAGACTGTGGGCTACAGGGAGAGGAGAGCTACGTCGACGACGAGACAAAGCTGGTGTACGTCTCAGACGCTGGATTCACCGACACCGGCACGCCTTACAACATCTCGGCTGAGAACTTCCGGCCATGGCGGTCCAGGAACGTCCGCAGCCTGCGGAGTTTCCCCGATGGCGTTCGCAACTGCTACACATTAGGATCCCTGGTGTCGGGCCTCAAGTACCCCTTCCGTGCCACGTTTCTCTATGGCAACTACGACGGCCTTAACAAGCGACCAACGTCGTTCGACCTATACATCGGCGTCAACTTCTGGACGGCGGTGAACATGTCGTGGTGGGGGTTGGACCAGGACAATAGGGCGACGGTGGAGGCAATCGTAGTCGTGCCACACGACTTGGTGCAGGTGTGCCTGGTGAACACCGGCGGCGGGACGCCCTTCATCTCTGGGCTGGAGCTGAGGCCGCTGAAGATGTCGCTCTACCCACAGGCAGTGGCGGAGCTGGGGCTGTTCCTCCTACGCAGGCGAAACTTCGCCGCGATAAATGGAACTATCATCAGGTTCCCCGATGATCCATACGACAGGCTATGGTACCCTAGGTCCGACGCCACGATGTGGGCGGAGATGACGACGACCGAGAGGGTGAACGACATCGACGGCGATGAGTTCGAGGCACCCATGGCGGTGCTGCAGACGGCGATCAAGCCGCTGAACGCCTCCGGTAGCATCAAGTTCGGCTGGGAGGTGGCGCCCGAGCTGAACAATGAGTCGCCGGGGCCGGGGTACCTCGCCGTCTTGCACTTCGTCGAACTGGGGCTCCTCGGCGGGGATGCCTTGCGCCAGTTCAACATCAGTGTCAACCACGACGAAAGCTGGGCCCCGGGCTACACGCCGCCAGGCTATCTCCACAGAGCCTATGTCTACAATAAATTCACCAACCCGCGTGACAGCGGCTACATCGTCACCATCAAGGCCACAGCCAATTCCACGCTGCCGCCCATCATCAACGCCTACGAGTTGTTCTCCGTCATCGCCACCACCAACGTTGGAACAGAATCCCAGGAAGGTAATCAATTTAATTAAGCACATATTGACATCTAATCAAGCACATCTTGACATATCTATCTATCTATATATCTACCTTGTGCTACTGAAATGGTTGGTGCGATGTGATTAACTACTGCAAGCATGCGTGTAGCATCCGCCGTCATGGCGATCAAGGCCAAGTACGGGGTGAGGAAGAACTGGATAGGTGACCCATGCTTTCCCAAGACTATGGCATGGGATGGGTTGACCTGCAGCTATCCCGCTGCCAACCCTCCAAGGATCACAAGCATGTAAGTTATTTGTATATATTTTCAAATATTGGAAATCATGTAATGTTACAAATGAGAAAATGGGTAATCAAGATGGCATTCCATAGATTGGGGAATTCAAGAAAAGTCAGAAATAAATTATAGACAAATAATACACCTTTTGTGATTTATATGAATTTTTTAAAAGTATTCATGGGTTTCCTATCATTGTCTTGTTCTTCATAATATGTATATATTTTTTTTTAATTTTATTTCATATTTATATTATTTTAGTTCATCAATTCTCACATTTTTAGTAAGTTTTCAACATATACATTTTTTTATGTTCACCCTTGAATTGTATATATTGTATTCACATTTGAAGCTTTCAATTGAAATATGTTTCCCTCTAGTTTTCTCATTATTTTGTGATGGGATGTTTAATGTTATAACATTTTAGCTGAGATCCTGAGACCAATTAAAAAAATAGGGTCAAAGATGAGTGTGGTCAGAGAGATCAAAAAATTACCTTATGTATACAACCATGGAAAATGAAGCTGATCCTTTTATGTATGTGCTTTTTGTAGAAACATGTCCTCCAGTGGTCTAAATAGTGATATATCATCATCTTTCGCACATCTAAAGGCTCTCCAGTACTTGTACGTTCCGAGTTCTGGATTTATTTGGCTTAATCTGGTCTGTACTTCTCAGCAACACAAGCTTCAAGAAATTAAATATATTGTTTCCTTATCTTGCAGGGATTTGTCAAACAATAACTTGACAGGTTCAATTCCAGATGCCCTTTCACAGTTACCATCATTGACAGTCATGTAAGTTGGGCAACAATTAGCCCTAACTAATTAGCAACCACGCTTATTTACAAAGGAACTTTGTGATGACACATATGCAATAATTAACAAGATTAATAGTTCCAACAAGCAACATATAGAAAAGTCTTGTCAAACTTTGACCGAATTGCTTCGAGTTATTATGTACGTATATAGTGTGTCTAATTTGTTTTCCTCTAGAGATTTGTCTGGCAACCAACTCAATGGTTCAATTCCCTCTGGACTTCTCAAAAGAATTCAAGATGGCTTCCTGGTTCTAAGGTGTTCATAGTATATACATACTTGATAAATTCCACTAAGCTTCTTCGTTAAATTTTTTTGGCGGTGACTTCATTAATTAACTTGGTCCTCGACTTATTAGACATGGCAACAATCCAAATCTTTGCACCGACCGCAATTCATGTCAGCTTGCTGCTAAAAGGAAGAGCAAACTGGCCATCTATGTTTCGGTCCCTATACTTGTCATCGTGCTGATAGTATCAGTGTCCCTACTAGTCTTGTTCTTCCTAAGACGGCGAAACCAGCAGCAAGGTTAGAGTGAGGCCTTTTCGGCATGATCAAGCTAGCACACAACAATGCCAATATTTGGTCTATTAATTCATCAATTTCCTGTGTATACATGAAGGATCAATGAAAAAAAGGACGGCGGTAAAGCCACAAAATGAAGAGGCGGTGTCAACGAGCTACGGCGGCAATGATGATTCTCTGCGACTAGTTGAGAATCGCCGGTTCACGTACGAGGAACTCGAGAGGATAACCAATGCCTTTGACCGGGTCCTTGGCGAAGGAGGGTTCGGCCGTGTCTATGATGGCTTCCTGGAGGATGGTACTCAAGTGGCGGTGAAGTTGCGGTCTCATTCCTCCAATCAAGGCGTCAAGGAGTTCCTCGCAGAGGTGCGACGGACCAGATCCTTTAACAGCATGCGCCTTCAACTCTTGGCAGAAATGCGTGGTTTTGATATGAATTTTAATGTGCTTGTGCAGGCTCAGATTTTAACCCGGATTCATCACAGGAATCTTGTCTCGATGATTGGTTACTGCAAGGATGGGGAGTATATGGCACTTGTGTACGAGTACATGGCACAAGGGACCCTACGAGAGCACATTGCAGGTATGAATACTAACTACGGCTAACAAAAAGGATTTGGCTTTCAACTCATATAGTGAATGCGCAAGTCGCCCTAGTGGTTCACCTGAGGTACTTTCTATTAATTTGGACAAACACGCTATTATTGTGTTTGTAGCAAGCGGTCGCAATGGAGGATGTTTACCGTGGAGGCAGAGACTCAAAAACGCGCTTGAATCTGCACAAGGTGCACGCTCAAATCCAGAGCAGCTTATTGCTGCTCTTCAATAGTTATGGCCTAATTTTGTATTCACCAGAGGCACATTATTGCTATTGGGCGCGCATTTGACTTACAGGTTGATGTTCTTGCCATGTGTAGGGTTGGAGTATCTGCATACGGGTTGCAACCCGCCTCTCATCCATAGGGATGTCAAGGCCACCAACATTCTGCTGAATGCCAGGCTAGAGGCCAAGATCGCTGATTTTGGCTTGACGAAAGCCTTTGACTACCACAGCAACACCAATCTTTTCACGAACACGCTCGCTTTTACTCCCGGGTACGTTGATCCAGAGTACCAGGCCACGATGCAGCCAACGACCAAGAGCGACGTGTACAGCTTTGGAGTGGTGCTTCTGGAGCTGGTCACCGGGAAACCAGCCATTCTATCGGACCCAGAGCCCACAAGCATCGTCCAATGGGCAAGGCAGCGGCTGGCGCGCGGCAACATGGAGGGCGTGGTGGACGCGCGGATGCAGAGTGGTTATGATATCAACGGCGTGTGGAAGGTGGCGGAGATTGCACTCAAATGCACCGCACAGGGGTCAGCACAGCGGCCCACCATGGCCAACGTGGTGGCGCAGCTACAGGAGTGTGTGGAGCTCGAGGAGGGCCGCCCTCCTAGCTTCCACACCGGTGGCAGCAGCGGCGACGAGAATTACAATGCTTACGCTAGTGCGCAGGCCACCAACGTGAGCAACAATTCTGCATTCGAAACGGAGCTGAGGATACCAACATTGGCCACCGATCCAGGCCCGACAGCACGTTGAATACCTCTTTGTATAATTGTTGTTTTCTTGAAGTCTCTGTGAGATTCTCCATCATGTAGTTATTTATTCTCTCCTTGCCAAATTATAGTGGATATGAGATATTTTTCAAATTCTTAACTTTGTAAACTTTGACCAAGTTTACAGGAATATATGGACATGTACAACTCGATGGAGAGGAGTGTACGTAGTTTCATCATACCGGGTACCATGAGCAGAATCTGGCATGTTAGCTTCAACAGTCATCACCGTCACTTCTCCCGCAATGCAGCTTCCAATGGATCTGAAAAAAATTGTGTTAGAAAGCAAATGAAGCAGACAAAATCACTGAAATAACTTGCTGTGATGCTGCCTCCAACTCAGCAATCATAACTTACACTAGTAGAAAAAGAACTGAGAAAATCGCACAGATTTAACTCCTGGCAAGAACATACTGTCCGACCATTGCTCTCAAAAACAACAACAGAACAACTAATCAGACACAGGAAGAAACATGGGATCGACATGTCGCTTGATTTACCATGACACAAGTCTGGGATAGAACCGAGTCATTCATCTTAACAGACACCAGTTGTGGCATAGAGATCGGGTACGGACTACCCAACCAAATACATGACCTCGAGAGATAACAGGCATGCATGCATGCATAACGAAGCTTTATAGGTAAAATTAGTGCAGAAAATAAGCCTGGTTCCCCTATAAAAAATAAGCCTGGTCACTAATTTGGCCGGCCCAATACGTGCGAGCTGCGCGTTTGCTTCTATCTAGCTATGCGCGGAACAGAAACTCCCGATAATTATCCACTCTCTTTCTACTCTTAATTATATGCGCGGAACAGAAACTCTGCCGGAAAAGAAAAGAACAGAAAACACCGAGGATGCCGACTGACATGTATTATCTTACAAGCAACCGAGACAAGTTGCTCTTAATTATCTGTGCGTACACCTCTAAGTCTTAACCTGACGTAACCAACCAACCGTGTTTTGCATGGTTGATCTCGTCTCGGTGAGATCATATACTCTCACCTTGTCTAGGAATACTGCATTGTTTTCCTTTATCGATCTTTCTCATGGGTAGTGCATTGTTTCCCAAGGGAGCACCCTTCGTTCCATATTTCTACTTTCACACGACGGATGAATGAGTGTATCACCGTCTTTGTTTTACTTTAGACAGAAGGCGCCTGCTAGGCAATAGAAATAAAGCCCCACACGGCCACCAAACACTTACAGTGACTGACGACAGAACACGGTAAATCATTGGATAGTAAGTTTGTTCCTAACGTGCCAGCGCAGTGAAACAGGAATAGACGAACCTACGAGCGTGTTGCATAACACCAAGATGGAGGGATCCCCACATGAAACGTGCAGAGTGCACTCGATGAAGATATGCGAGGCATCCTCATGTTCAGCACACAATGTACATGGGCCATTGGAGGGGCCATGATGTTTCTTGATCTGGTTGCTAGAAGGAAGACCTGATCATAATGCCAAATAAAAACGTCTATTGTTTCATTGTGACGCACATCTATGAGCGAGTAATCTTTACTATGAGCGAGTAGGACTGCAGGACAAGCAGTATATCTTTACTATCAAATCGTCACAGGTGTTAAACATCACCTTCCCCCCTTCATCTCAGGCGCGCGCATGCGGTGCTCAGCCCAACAAAATCTCTAAAGAAATATTTATTTTTCCATAGCAGCACACGATTCCTAACTAGTGAGCATAAAAGTGCAGTTGACGACCAGTACTTGGTCCTCGTGAAGTCGATCTTAATTTCCCTGCAAAAGATGGCAATCCTAATTATTACTGGTTCCTTTGCTCGTGATATATCCAAGTCTTAACCACTCTTCACTTAATTTTGCCAATTGAAGTGCAAAGAAGTCAAGGACAGTTATCCCACGCCAACCGCACCATGACCATCAGTACCATTTGCTGTCTGACATATATAAATTTTTTGAACAACTTGTCGACATATATGTAAATCATGTATATATGGATACGTTCATATTCCATGACGTCACATGGATCATACCGTCCTATCTGGCTCTGCTACTCCCTCCGTCCTATAATGTAAGGCGTTTTCTGACACTAGTGTAGTGTCAAAAAACACTCTTATATTATGGGACGGAGGAAGTAATAAATATCAACTTTCAATTAGTTACTGATTTACAAGTATAATGCGTGTTGAATTGCAAGCTACAATGACCGGCCTCAAGTAATAAGCTAGCTTACAAAACACGGCAAGAGACAAACAACAAGCAGCTAAGCTAGACAGTAGATGTGATCTTCCCCCGCATTATTTTCTTGGCAACATGAACAAGTTGGAATTGTTTATCTTTATGGACAATCGTTAGGGTACCTTGACTGGTTAAAACAGGAAGACTTTCTAGTAGAAGGTACACATTTTTGTACCACTCTTCTCCCATGTCATTTTCTGTCATATGCCATACATCATATCATCATATTTAGTATTAAATCGGCGCCTGTGTTGCACATCACTTTCCCCTCTTTGTCTCACGGTCACGCGCATATGTGCTCAGCCCAATAAAATCTCTAAATATAATATTTATTTTCCATAGCAGCACCTGCTAACTAGTGCATAAAAGGTGCAGTGACCAGTACTCCTTTTTTTTTTAGAATCGCATTTGACCAGGACTTGGTCCTCTTGAAGTCGATTTTAACGTCCCTACAAGAGATGGCAATCCTAGTTATTACCGGTTCCTTTGCTCGTGACAAATCGAAGTCTTAACCATTCTTCACTTCATTTTGCCAATTGGGGTCCAAAAGAGTCAAGAACAGTTATCACATGCCTAACGCACCACGACCATCTACAAACCATTTGTTGTCGGCATATAATTTTCTTTGTAACAACTTGTCGACATATATGTAAATCATGTAGAGATAAGCTTATATTACGTAACAAGACATAGATGATGCCACATATCTAGCTGATAATTTATATTAACTGTCAATTAGTTACTGATTTACAAGTATAATGCGTGTTGAATTGCAAGTTACAATGACCGGCCTCAAGTAATTAATAAGCCAGCTTACCAAACACGGCAAGAGACAAACAAGCAGCTAATCTAGACAGTACATGTGACCTTCCCTGCATTATCTTGTTAGCAACATGAACAATTTGGTATTGTTTATCTTTATGGACAATCGTTAGGGTATGTTGACTGGTTAAAACATAAAACAGGAAGACTTTCTAGTAGAAGGTACACATTTTTGTACCACTCTTCTCCCATGTTATTTTATTTCATATGCCATGCATCATATCATCATATTTGGTTAAAATATTGGTGCGGACAAGAGAGCCAAATTCAGTTTTCAAACGTACCTTTAACGACAATTCTCTTCCAAAATACTTTAACTCATGTGTGTAAATTTGTGTCAGGATACACCATAACAATTAATGTACATCTTATATTGGTTTTTTATATGATATTTACCGTACGAAATAGTGCCACGTCAATCTCTCCGTAACTTCTACAAAATTATGGGTTGTTTGACAATTGGCAACTGTGTAAAATTTCGTAAGTCTTACGTTGGAAGTATGTCACCAAGCAAGTTGTGTATTAGGTGTGTGATGACTTGGATAAACATTAATGTCAATTTGATGATGTGATCATTGGATGTTACTGGCTCGTAGAGTCAAATTGACATTTATATATTAATGTTAGGGTATGTATATCATGAATTTAGGATGATGATGTTGCGCCATTAGCTGTTTGTATGCATGTGAAGCAACCAGCACACGGAGAACAATGGCACCCCGGCGGTGGCTGCTGCTTCTCTTCCTTGCCGCCGGTGTACTCCAATCTCTCGCCCAGCCTGACAGCAGAGGTATCTTACATCGTATCTCTCTCTCTCTCTCTCTCTCTATCTCTTTCTCCCGGTCTCAGGCTCTCAGCTAGCACATAAATATCTGCGCGGCGGGCAGGTTTCATCAGCATAGACTGCGGGCTAGCTGAGGAGGCAAGCTATGTGGACGACACAACGACGCTGGCATACATCTGGACGCCGGCTTCACCGACGCTGGCATGAACTACAACATCTCGGCCGAGTACCTCGGGTTCTCCAGGCGCGGCCACAACCTCCGGAGCTTCCCTGATGGCGTGCGCAACTGCTACACGCTCCGGTCCCTGGTGTCCGGCCTCAAGTACCTGATCCGCGCCGGCTTCCTCTATGGAAACTACGACGGCCTCAACAGGCCGCCCGCGTCGTTCGACCTCCACATCGGCGTCAACTTCTGGAAGACGGTGAACATGTCGACGTGGGGGGCAGACCAGGGCAACACGGCGACGGTGGAGGCCATCATCGTCGTGCCAAACGACCTGCTGCAGGTGTGCCTGGTGAATACCGGCAGCGGGACGCCCTTCATCTCCAGTCTGGACCTGAGGCCCTTGAAGAGGACGTTCTACCCACAGGCGACGGCCGAGCAGGGGCTGGTCATGCTGGCCAGGTTGAACGCCGCCCCGGTAAACAAAACGGGCACCATAAGGTACCCCGATGATCCACATGACCGGCTGTGGTACCCGTGGTTCGACGCCACGATTTGGGCAGAGATCTCGACGACCGAGAGAGTGTACGGCGTTGGCGACGACCTCTTCGAGGTGCCATGGAAGGTGATGCAGACCGCGATTGTGACGCGGAACACCTCCAAGAACATCTGGTTCGGCTGGGAGTCCCTAGACGCGGAGCCCCGAGACGACGACCCGTCCCGGCCGGGGTACGTTGCCATCTTGCACTTCGCTGAGCTGCAGCTCCTCAACGCCAGCAACGGGGAGCTGCGCCAGTTCTACATCAACCTGAATGATGAGCTCGCATACCCGACGGGCTTCACGCCGGAGCACCTCGTCAGCAACGCGATTTATGATACCAAGCCCAGCCGGCATAGCGGCTACAATTTCTCCATCAACGCCACCGCAAACTCGACGCTGCCGCCCATTCTGAACGCCGTTGAGGTGTACTATGTCATACCCACCACCAACCTTGGCACCGACTCTCAGGATGGTAATTCATCCGATCTATGATCTATCCATCAATCCACTATGTGCTACTAGGACTCTGATATGAATGAATGCATGGATGCATGAGCTCAGCATCTGCCGCCATGGTGATTAAGGCCAAGTACGGGGTACGAAAGAACTGGATGGGTGACCCATGCTTTCCCAGGACTATGGCCTGGGATGGGTTGAACTGCAGCTATGCCGCTGCCAACCCTCCAAGGATCACAAGCATGTAAGTAATTCATATATATATATTCAAATATTGGAAATCATGTAATGTTTTACATTAGAAAGGGGAAAATCAAGATCAGTATTCCCCAGTTTGAGGAATTCAAGAGAAGTCAGAAATAAATTATAAACATACACTTTTGTATTTTTTATCATTGTTTTTAAATTATTTTTGGGTTTCCTATAATTAGCTTGTTCTTCATAATATTTATGTTTTTGTAATTTTGTTTCCTTTTTATATAATTTTGTCACCAATGCTCACATTTTTTGTAAGTTTTCCACACATACACACATGTCATGTAAAGTTCACTCTTGAATTTTCTATCTTTTATTCTACTTCAGATTTTGAAGCTTTCAATTGAAAAAAAACAGTATGTTTTTTTTTGATTATTTTGTGATGGGAGGATTAAGGTCATAACACTTTACCTGAGACCAATAACAAAGTTATCTGTTTTGAAAAAAATTGGGAAACATGAGTGTTGTCAGAGTAGATCAAAAAATTACCTTCTGTATATCTGCAGCTATGGAAAATGAAGCTGATACTTCTATTATGTGCTTTTTGTAGAAACCTGTCCTCCAGTGGTCTAAAGAGTGATATATCATCATCTTTCACGCATCTAAAGGCTCTCCAATACTTGTACGTCAGAGTTCTGGATTTATTTGGCCTAATCACTGTCTGTACTTCTCAGTTCTCAGCAACACAAGCTCCAAGAAATTAAATATATTGTTTCCACATCTTGCAGGGATTTGTCAAACAATAACTTGACAGGTTCAATTCCAGATGCCCTTTCACAGTTATCATCATTGACAGTCATGTAAGTTGGGCAACAATTAGCCCTAGCTAATTAGCACACACGCTTAGTTACACACTCAGACACAATACATGACACATATCCAATAATTAACAAGATTAACAGTTACAACAAGCAACATATAGAAAGGTCTTGTCAAACTTTGACAGAATTGCTTCGAGTTATTATGTGCATATATAGTGTGTCTAAATTGTTTTATTCTAGAGATTTGTCTGGCAACCAACTCAATGGTTCAATTCCCTCTGGACTTCTCAAAAGAATTCAAGATGGCTCCCTGGATCTAAGGTGTTCATAGTATATACATACTTGATAAATTCCACTAAGCTTCTTCGTTAAATTTTTTTTTGGCGGGGACTTCATTAATTAACTTGGTCCTCGATTTATTAGACATGGCAACAATCCAAATATGTGCACCGACGGCAATTCATGTCAGCTTGCTGCTATAAGGAAGAGCAAACTGGCCATCTATGTTGCCGTCCCTATACTTGTGGTGATAGTATCAGTGTCCCTACTAGTCTTGTTCTTTCTAAGACGACGAAACCAGCAGAAAGGTTAGAGTGAGGCTGAGGCCTTTTCGGCATGATCGACCTAGCACACAACAATGCCAATATTTGGTCTATTAATTCATCGATTTCTTGTGTATGCATGAAGGATCAATGAAAAACAGGACAACGGTAAAGCCACAAAATGAAGAGGCGATGTCGACGAGCTATGGCGGCGATGATGATTCTCTGCGACTAGTTGAGAATCGCCGGTTCACGTACGAGGAACTCGAGAGGATAACTAATGGCTTTGATCGGGTGCTTGGCCAAGGAGGGTTCGGCTATGTCTATGATGGCTTCCTGGAGGATGGTACTCAAGTGGCGGTGAAGTTGCGGTCTCACTCCTCCAATCAAGGTGTCAAGGAGTTCCTCGCAGAGGTGCGGTGGACCAATCCTTTAACAGCATGTGCCTTCAACCCTTGGCAGAAATGCGTGACTTCGATGTGAAATTTTATGTGCCTGTGCAGGCTCAGATTTTGACCCGGATTCATCACAAGAATCTTGTCTCGATGATTGGTTACTGCAAGGATGGGGAGTATATGGCACTTGTGTATGAGTACATGGCACAAGGGACCCTGCGAGAGCACATTGCAGGTATGAATGCCAACTACGGCTAACAAAAAGGATTTGGCTTTCAACACATATAGTGAATGCGCAAGTCGCCCTAGTGGTTCACCTGAGATACTTTCCATTAATTCGGAAGACATGCTGTTATTGTATTTGTAGGAAGCGGACGTACTGGAGGATGTTTACCATGGAGGCAGAGACTTAAAAACGCACTTGAACCTGCACAAGGTGCACGCTCAAATCCAGAGCAGCTTATTGCTGCTCTTCTATAGTTATGGCCTATTTTTATTCACCAAAGGCACATTATTGCTATTGGACACGCATTTGATTTACAGGTTGATGTTCTTCTCATGTGTAGGGTTGGAGTATCTGCACATGGGTTGCAACCCGCCTCTCATTCACAGGGATGTCAAGGCCACCAACATTCTGCTGAATGCCAGACTAGAGGCCAAGATCGCCGATTTTGGCTTGACGAAAGCCTTTGACTACCACAACAACACCCTTCTTTTCACGAACACGCTCGCTTTTACCCCCGGGTACGTTGATCCAGAGTACCAGGCCACGATGCAGCCAACGACCAAGAGCGACGTGTACAGCTTTGGAGTGGTGCTGCTGGAGCTGGTCACCGGGAAACCAGCCATTCTTTCGGACCCAGAGCCCACAAGCATCGTCCTATGGGCAAGGCAGCGGCTGGCACGCGGCAACATGGAGGGCGTGGTGGACGCGCGAATGCAGGGTGGTTATGATATCAACGGCGTGTGGAAGGTGGCGGAGATTGCCCTCAAATGCACCACACAGGGGTCGGCACAGCGGCCCACCATGGCTGACGTGGTGACGCAGCTACAGGAGTGTGTGGAGCTCGAGGAGGGCCGCGCTCCTAGCTTCCACACCGGTGGCAGCAGCGGTGACGATAATCACAATGCTTACGGTAGTGCGCAGTCCACCAACGTGAGCAGTAACACTGCATTCGAGACGGAGCTGAGGATACCAACCGTGGCCACCGATCCAGGCCCGACAGCACGTTGAATACCTCTTTGTATAATTGTTGTTTTCTTGAAGTCTCTGTGAGATCCTTAATTATGTAGTTATTTCTCTCTCCTTTCCACATTATAGTGCATATGAGATATTTTTCAAACCCTTAACTTTGTAAACTTTGATCAAGTTTACATGAATATATGGACATGTACAATATCAAATATATACCATATGGAAGGAGTATAATTTATGAGAATCGAATGATACTGATTTGTCATCACTAATTGATAGAAAGAAGGCCGATAGATGTTGGTCAGAGCAGCGTACCTCTCAGAGTCCATTCACATGTGGATGTTAGCTGCAACAATCATCATCCCTTCCATCGCCAGAGCAGCCTAAGCATCTGTAGTACAACTATGATCCAGTGTTTTTCATCTGTGCAGTTCGAAAGAAAATAAAACGCTGTAGGTAGATAAAAGCTGTACCATATAGTATATACTGCCTGACAGCATAAGGTTAATAGACCATATATTGTTCACATGTTTCTAGCCAAAAGCATGCATAAATAACACATCACTAGTGGCTGGGGCACGCCCCGGGCGGGCCTCCTTTGCGTGACTGTGCTCACTAATCTTGTTGCTGCATTTGTCTACGTGTGTATGCAGTGCAAATGAGTACCATCTTCAAAAAAATATAATACACGAAATACAACTGCAGAAATATAATATTCACTAATAGGTCTATGTTATCGGAGAGCTGACAGCCTTAGAAGGTGGAGGAATGATCACAGAGCACGACAATCGGTTGAAATCAAAGTCTAACATCCTCCAAAAGACGGGCGACCTCCAAAAGAGAGGCAGAGTCGATTTATGGATCATATGTATAGGCGATAGCTGTAGTTGACGGTGGTGCGTATAGAGACGATGCACAGTGAGAGAGGTGGCACCTTGCCTTGCGGTTGAAGTGGAAGGCACATACACCTTCCTGGATGTTTGTGTGGTTGCTAAACCATGACCAGTTCATCATGATGCTGACCCTCTTGTCGGTTCAAAGCATGAAGCCACTGTCATAACCCTTGGTTCAGTCTCCAACTGGGAGGGTATCTTCATCTTGGTGGATGTATTTCTTCAAGTTGTCATGTGTACTGCACATGAAAGTACTGTAAGGTAGAGAGAAAAGGAGTGAGGGCATGGAATAAGACAATATCATGTCATGATGAGTAACTACAATGAAAGAGGCCTAACAATGTATTGATTGAAGGATTGTGTTTACAAATTTCTGACTGAAAACTCTTGAGCCAAGTGTACAACAGGCTGCACTCACCACAAGACTAACCATAACTTGATGGTTACAAGGCATGCATAGCAAGTAGAGTTAACTTATCAAGTTATTGGTATTTTTCTTCTGTGGTACTTAGAGTCTAAAGCTTGAGCAAACACATTTGATCTACACAGGAAAATGATGGAAGCTCAGGCTGCATTTGTTTAGAGCTTCAAGAAATGCAAGATTCTGTTGTTTTCTGACGGGAGAAAATTAGATAATAGATAAATCTTGGAGGTGTGCAGTTTATTGACAACATAGCACACAAAGGCATGACACTTCAACATCTCAGGCAATCAGCGTGATTACCTAACAAGATGAAAAAGCTCAGAATGAATTTCAGGACAACACTGGTCCTGACAAATTAAGTAAAATCTATGCATGGAGGGTCAAAAGAAAATATAATCAGAGGGTGAAAAGAACAATATAATCAGACAATTGCTCATAACTCAAATATAAGACCTAGATGGATATATTGTATCCAGAATATCGCTTGTTAAAAAAAGAATACATACACATGAAATAAAATCTAGACTACGAGCAAGCACGAAATCAATCTATATGCAATACGAGTTACCTGAAAAATAAGATAGATACAGACACTTGTTCTGACTAATGTAACTGCATAAGCTATGCAACTATATGAGTAACCTGTATATGTCCTCAAATATTTTAGACCAACTTTCTTATATAGTATAGAAACTTCATAGGGAAACATTTTAACCAAATAAATTTAGGATCAGTAGGCATCCATACATTAATTGACATAACGAACAAACATTTATGTAGGTGTGCTTATCTCGACCTTCCATGTAATACAGGACAAAAGCGTATAATCTATTTTTCTACATTAGATGACAAGAGTAACAAACAAATGGAAAGGAAAGACAATCTGCATGGTGTCTCCATCATGAATCTCATTGTCACCCAAAGGTTGCTCTTTCTTTACTTTAGATCAGTTTATAGTACATCCACTCCCCACAGCATACTTCATTTCCAAATTTGAGAAAACAGTACGGTGCTCTTGGGCTCCTGAATCTTAAGAAAATCTTCCAAGATATTTACCCATCCAATAGAATTTTCCACGGAAAATATGCATTCTTATGCAAATTCATTATCATGACAGGGATCACTTATGCAAAAAGCATAAATGTGGCTAAATTATTTTTGACGCTAAAAGCATATACAAACTGAGATAGTTTGCAGCTCCTCAATCAATCAATTCTTCTTTTGAAATAAAATGTGTGCCATATATCTGAAGGGACAAATACATAGATTTTAGCTTGACAGTTAAAGCTAAGGCACCATTTCTGGGTGTTGCAATGAAAAGCTCGGTCACATACACCAGGTTGGGAAGTCAGCCAATGCATACAAAGTAGGACGATGAGCATGTTGCCACTTACCCGAGACATGAATTTCTCGAGCATGTCTTACTTTTGCATTTCATCACTTGTTTGCAGACCCATATACTTCTGATGTTGGTCAAGCTACAACAAGAAGAAAAAAAAAAGTCAGCTAGCTATCATTTAAGGGCTGAAGAAATTGTAAGACATGTAGTCCAACAACAAGGTTGTGAACAAAGCTTATCATCATCTTCTCCATAGTTTATCTAGTCCCCGGATCCAGATCAGAGAGTTTGCTAATGCATCTTCTAGTTACCTGGTACCCTTTGTTCTGACAAACTGAAGACTGTCAAACAATTCCATCTCCAACACACCAAACCAAATCAGAGAATGGATGGGCAACATCGCCGAACCTCCAAACGCCCACTTGTGGAAGGTTTCGCTGGTTCCAGGAACTTGGGGTGTACGTGGGCACGGTCCAAGTTCCCTGTCTCCAGCGCATCTGAGACCGGGCCAAAAAAAACGTCCAGCTCATGCAAGCGGAGTGCTGGATGATGGACCCAAAACACGGTAGCATTAAGGACTTCTCCTGTCAAGTACATTCCCATCTAGTGTTCAACAAACCTACTGTCACGTGGATATCAAGTGAAGGGTAAAATTAGGACGTTAGAAATCCACTAAGATCCACGTCATGGTGCAAAGGAACTATTGAATGATTATACAGGCCTTTAAGATCAAGATCCCAACAGCAAAATGTCCATAAATGATAAGACATGGTGATAAAATAATCCTGTCTTTTGTAAATGCACCCTACAAAATTCATAATACACGCGTGCGAAAACAGTTTGTTAGTTTGTGCAGAAGCAAACCTTCTCTCTTTCCTCGGGTGATGGGTGTACATTACGAGAGCTCATGGCAAGATCATCGGCTTCTTGCACTATATCTGATTCTACTACCTCTATGGCAGGTCACAAACCTGAAAAGAACATGAGAATATCTTAGTAACTGGAGCACTGAAAATACTGTGAGCCAAGAGAACAAGCATCTGAAAAATGTAGCAAACAGACACATACATGATATCCATCAGACCATCAATTCAAGTGAAAGGATAGCAGTTTCTATGAGGTAATACTGTGTGGCAAATATTAAATCAATCCGGGTGGCGGTGAGATGTGGTAGAAGACAGGGTTCATTCAGGTTCAGCGGAGACAGAAAAAATACCTCAGCGATTTGGACCTGCCATGAGGATGTTGGGACTGTGAGCAGAAGCATAGAAGACGGCGCTCGAACTGCATCATACGTGTTCCTTCCTCTTCTCTTACTCCATCCCCACTTTTTCCATCCCTCTCTCTCAAACATAAATGTCCTCCCCTAAGCATTTATACAATTTAATTTAAGCATGAAAAACGAGGGGATACTGGATGCACAACCTCTGTACTATGTCGCGGCGCTGCGGAAATCGGCCTATCAGAGCGATGGCGGAAGAGGTAGTAAAACGAGCATGACAAAGGAATAAATAAATCCATCAGTCATAACATACGTGTTAATATATAACACTATACCTTGCCACCAATTGCCATGAGAACTCAAACAAGTTCAAAGATGGATGGATAAAGGTACCTCCACATCATCAATATTAGAAAAACTTTCTAGATCAGCATCAGCTTTACTGTTTTCACATAAGGATGACAAATAGCATTCAGAAGTTGATCAGGAGCAATCAACTTGACAACATGAACCCAAAAGCGTCCAGGTAGACTGAACTGAAATTACCATTGCTTGCTACAGGTAACTAATAAATATGGATGTATCTACAACTAAAATACATCTAGATCGGAATTACTTGTCACAAAAATGGATGTATCTACAACTAAAATACATCTAGATACATTCATTTCTTGGACGAGTAATTCCGAACGGAGGGAGTACATGACAATGCAAGTAGCATTGAGTATATCAATGTATTGTCTCTGCTTCTTTTGAGCAATCTGTAATGTGCAAATAAATGGAGTCAGAGTGCATAGGCTGGAGTTTTGCACGTCTGGAAAATGGGTATGAAAATATGAGAGTGCTAACTTCTTCATACTACCAAATACTTTGTACACAGGCGTTCGAACAAACATACTGAGTGCACCAGCAAAACAAAATACTCCCACAAAATCTTGCAAACATGGCAAGAGGTCGAGTGAAATGAAGCAAACAGATTGGATATCTGAGCTATAGCTGCAGGAGTTCAGCGCCGGACCCAAACTGTTAGCATCACTCGGATAATAGTTACGTACTATTTTTGATATGCTGAATACAAATAGAAGCACAGAGAGTCAGATATTGGCTGTGATAAAGATACAATTTTCAGATAACATCATACACTAAATAGATAGATAGTTACCTACATTTGATTTCTCTATATCTTGAAAGTCCCATGAGCTCTTTTCTCCTGTCAGAATACACAAGAGGCAAATAACAAGGCATGGCGTATTATCATCAGGTCAACAACAATAACCAAAGGACTAAAGCATTGTGCTGATCTGAGCAATAAATAGGAAAGAGGATGCATGATATCGTGATCTCAGCTGGGGAAAACAAATCCTTCTCTGCACTGGACATCCTCGATGCTGACAGAAAGCTTCAAAATCTTCAGCGTGAGATCCAAAGAAAATGACCCACATCTCCATCCCCACCTTGTTCCCATCCTGTGTGGGCTTCAGATCGACGCAGACGACATCGTCGGGTGGGGGTAGCACGATCATGTGCTGGGGCCTCCCGCGGCGGAGTAGGCGCCGACGATCGCATGGACGTCGACACGTCGTCTGGGTTGTGCTCGTCCTCCTGCGGCATCCTCAGGACGAGAGCTCGAGGCGCCGCCCGCCTTCTAGCTCTTGCCGTCATTGCCTTGGGAACGAGCAGCGCCGCACCTTCCTACCACCGTCACTACGCGTGAGCTCAGATCCGTAGGTGCAGCAGCGAGCGGAGGCGTCGGGTCCGAGCCAGTCAGAGAGCGTGCTGCTCGGGGAGAGTCACCGCATTGCTTCACCATGGCACAGAGATGAGGGGAGGGGCGGGGCGGGGCGGGGAGGCGGCGGAGAAGAGGAGGTAGTGGCTGCGGTGAGGGAAGGGAAGAGGTGAGGTTTTCCTTCGTGAGGAAGGCAAATCCTCCTGGAGAATAGGAGGGAGTTATCTTGCCAGGACACACAAGATTATTTTCTCCAATCAAAATGAGGCGCTCCTGCCCAACCCGTTCGCTAGCTCAAGTTTTCTTTTGTCGTACCTGTGCCGGCGTGGACAACACCATCGATCGCTCCTTACGCGACGCATAATGGGTTTGATACTCCTTTGTTCGTCCAGCCAAAAGAAAACTAACTTCATTGGAACTCTCAGACCATGGAAATGCTAAACTCCTCAACCTTGACACAGGCCATCTGCTCGTCCTTGGTGAGTGTATGGTGGTTGGTGGGTTCATCCCATCGCAAGAATCTGCAGTGAAACTTTCTTCAAAAGAGATGAGTAAGGTAAAACGACTCGATGGAGAGGAGTGTAGTTTCATCATACAGGGTACCATGAGCAGAACCTGGCATGTTAGCCTCAACAGTCATCACCGTCACTTCGCACACGATGCAGCTTCCAATGGATCTGAAAAAACATTGTGTGTTAGAAAGCAAATGAAGCAGACAAAATCACTGAAATAACTTGCTGTGATGCTGCTTCCAACTCAGCAACCATAACTTATACTAGTAGAAAAAGAACTATGAGAAATCGCACAGATTTAACTATGGGAAGAACACGCTGACTGATTATGCTCTCAACAACAACAACAACAAAGAACTAATCAGACACACAAACAATCATAGGATCGACATGTCGCTTGATTTACCATGACACAAGTCTGGGATAGAACAGTCATTCATCTTAACGTCACCAGTTACGGCATAGAGATCCAGTACGGACTACCCAACAAAATACATGATCTCGAGGGATAACAAGCATGCTTGCATGTATAACGAAGGAAACCAAACAAGCGCTAGCAGAATGCTCATAGGGTAAAACTAGTGCAGAGAGTAAATTGAGTAGCCAACACATGTCTGCAACTCAAAGGAAGCTTTATGTCTAATGGATCTAGTGTCTACTCCATCATGAACATGTTAATAGCCCTCAGAAGGTCGATGGATCCACCTTTTCAGCTCCAACAACGATGCATTTCACAAGATGATTACCGTTCAGCATTCCCTTTGCGACATTCCGCTTGGGACAGATACTGATGATACATAGCGGCACGCATGGTACTGCCAAATCGTGCTGCATAGTCAACCGAGTAGAGCTCATTTGCTGTGCGACCAAGCGTCTCCTAGCCACCTTGTTGCAACGTGGCAGCATGAGCCGTACCCGTGTTATCCTGGATCTTAGAGAGGATGATGTACCTGTAATTGCAGCTTCCAAGTCAGAGTAGTAAATCTAAAGAAGCACAGAAATGTAAGCCGTTCTGACAGACACTTGTAAGATACGACCCTGCAAATGCAAAGTAACCACAGTACAGAAACATGTTTAAGCAACAAGACCAAATTTCCCAGCTTTCGGCAGTATAAATTTTTTGGAGTGAGATATTTCAAGCTTAACTCTCTAAAAAAATGGTATGATACATGCATACAGAATTACATCAGGCTCAAAGGAAGCACAGGACCTTTACATTCTGTCTACGAGGAACAGAGGAAAAGAACACGGTAAAGATTTGAGGGCCAGATTGCTATCGCTGCTCAATTGGTTGAACGGATCAAGCATGATTACCTGATTTTCCTATAGGCAACAACCTTGGACAAAATCCTTATGACCTTCAGGGCATGATGAAACATAGTCAATGGATTCACCTTTTCAGCCTTAACATCTTTTCATGACAAAAGATAGTGCCATCCCAGCTTCACCTTCGACCTGAGCACGCATATTCATTTAAAATCAATTTGATGCACAACATCTCTGAATTGGACATAGTCTTGCTCTCTGCATTTCATCAGGTAGAGCTCCTCTGCGGCCAACCATGCCGTTGCCAGCACTCTAGATCTCAAGAGCACAGTCAGTGCCCGTAGGATCCTCCTGGACGCAGTAGTCCAATTTTCAGATAGAAGCCTTGACAATGATGAAGTCCGGCATCTCCAAGGACCCAAAAATTTACCAATATTTGACGATATCATATATCTGAAGCAGTGAAGCAAAGACACTCAGAATCCTCACAAGGGGCACAAGTTTTCCAGTAACTGAATGTGAATTGTACAATATAGAAAAAGTATTATGCAGATGCAATTATGCTTAGCAAGTGGCAAAGAAACGACTAGAATGTATGCAAGCAGCCTCAAAACAGCAAGTGAGAAATGGAACACAAGACTTATGGAAGCTTTCATGTTACTAGAAATAGATCTTCCTTCACTAACTGCAGAAACTATAATACTGAGATTGTGATAAGCCTGAGAAATAAAAATATAGGAAATTTCAGATACTGCTCACAATAACTAACCGAAAAAAATAGTTTTCCAAATATCACTCTCAAATCTCTAAATTCATGCTCTAGACAACAAAATAAATGATGTTTTACTTAACTGTAGGATTAGGCTAGCTCAAAAGCAGTAACATACAAGGTCAAGATTTTTTTTACAGGTTTGTGAAGTAGAAAGGCTAAAAGATAAATGACGAAAGAATTTAGAAATCAAT
The DNA here is from genome assembly GCF_018294505.1 of Triticum aestivum. Lineage (NCBI taxonomy): Eukaryota > Viridiplantae > Streptophyta > Magnoliopsida > Poales > Poaceae > Triticum > Triticum aestivum. Next base: position 19,875,142 of record NC_057795.1, read on the forward strand.
AGTTTTTCATCTGAGAAACCAAAGATAGAATTAATTTCAAAGCACAAGTATTTGAACTTTTGAAGCCACTAAGTGCAAGGTGATTGTTGATTTAACATGTTACCTTTTGGAGGGTAGCTACTCAAGTACTCATTTCTCTGCTCTGGAGCATGAAATTTGGTTTTTAGACACTGTTATGTCTGATGATTCATGGTTTTCTGTTAGCTCTGCAACCGCATGTCTACTCTCTTTTGGAGTTTCGCGACTCCTGCAGTCCTGCTAAACACATGTGTTGTAATCTCTTTCAGGAACAGGCGGCTTACTGAGTAGAGTACCATGGGAACTTTTCCATTTGACATCATAGAAAATGGGGCACTTCTCCTGATTCAAAACAAATTGGGAGAAATGGTTTTTGAAAACAGTCTGAGATGGTGTGAGTAAGAAATATCTCAGTGCCGGTAATACATATTGCTATACCAATGTCAGCAAATTTTTGAGCAGGGACAACATTTACACCATCTCCAGTCATAGCAACAACTTCACCATCTTCTTTCAGCAGTCTCCCAATCTCTTCCTTGGGCCTAGGCTCTGACATAGAGAACAGAAGGCCACTGTTCCTTCATACCAGTGCCTTCTTGTCCGCAAGTGCCACAAACTTGTTCCCTGTAATGCACATTATGCTAACATCATCATCAGGTGAAAATGCACCAATCTCATGGCATATTGCCTGAGAGGTTCCTTTCTCATATCCTGTTATCAGCATAACATGGATGCCCAGAGCTCTATAGTCCTTGGTAGCCAATCCAACAAAAGATTTTCACTATCATATGCGCCGACATATCTCTATCTTTTTAAGAAGCACGCCAACCTATCTATACCTTTTTTAATCCTCATCCGAAGCCATTAGCTTTTAACAATCCAATCAGTTTAGTTAGACTACTTGGTCTACCTTTCCCGAACATACGATACCAAAAAACACAGAGATAATTAATCGTTTTATGTTTTCTACTGCCATTGTTGTTATTGCAAGTTTTCAGCGCATCACGAACTTAACAAAAAGTGACAGAATTTAGGACTGGCTTTCTATTTCCCAACAGAAAATGCATTTGTTGTACAAGCATAAGGACCCATGGCAAGCAACAATCCAAGTTTAACTTCTAGGAGTTAAGTTCAGAGATCATGTATCAAACTATTCAACTGTGGCTGCTTCTTCGAGAAACTGATACTTCATAGGGAGCAATTTTATGTGTTCTCTATATTTCCCTTTCCCTGACAAGAGGGAGATCAGCAGCGAAACAGTTTTAGCTTCAAGTGAGTAGCTCTTTGCATCAACTTTCGACATATAATTTCCAGCCTTGACTATCTCTCCTCTTTCCAGTAACCTTCTGATAATATGATTTAACATACAAGAGTTGGCAGTACACCCGCTCTTCTCCATTGATAAAAAGAGAGTGTCAGCTTCTTCCACTGAACCTTCTTTTATAAGATTTGTCATCATTATGGTGTAGGTAACAGCATTAGGAACCAAGCCATTGGCTGGTATAGCAGCAAACAAATCCTTAGCTTCTTGGTTTCGCCGAACCCTGAAGAATGCACCAATCAAGATATTGACAATTGCAATATTGAATTTGACATTCATTGTACTTAATTTCTTGGACAGCGTGATTGCTTCACCGGTGCAATTATTTCTACAAAGTCCACCAAGAACTATAGAGTATGTATCAATGCACACACTTACTCCAGATTCAACCATCTCATTAAACTTCACCTTTGCAGCAACAGTTCGTCCAGCCAGAAATAATCCATCCAGTATGACGTTATAATTAAAAGTTGTAGGTTTAAGTCCCTTGCGCAGCATCTCTTTGAATAGAATAAGCCCGTCATCAATCCTTCTATTTTTGCAATAGCCATTAATAAGTATACCATACGTATTGTTACAAGGTTCTAAACCATATGACACCATATCATCAAACATTTTTGTTGCATCCTCCATCTCGCGGACTAGGCAGTATCCACCGATTAGTAAATTAAAGATGGGAACATCAGGCCTCATACCTATGTGCAGCATCAAGTCGAGGATATCCCGTGCTTCTATTACCCTTCCTTCCGTGCATAGGTTCTGCATTATTGAATGGAAGAACTTAATATGAGGAGGACGCATAGCTTTGTTCCTCATTTCAGTAACCAATTCCTTTGCTTTCACTAAATCCCCATGTGTACAAAAACCCCGGATTAGGGAATGATAAACAATTGCATTCGGTCGTACTCCCATATCAACCATCTGGTTAAATCTGGACTCACTCCTTGTTTCTGCATTTCATTGAAGATAAGCATAGCCTTATCAAGCTTCCCAGATTTAGCATATGCATTAATCAGTATATTGAAGATATGACAGTTAGGTAGAATACAGTCTGTTGCCATTGAATTGAAGAGATTAATCATGTCAACCAAGCATCCTTCAGTGGCATACCCATGAAGGAGAATAGCATATGAAACGGTGTCACGTTTGAGGCCCTTGGTGGCCATTGAATCAAAAATTTCTGCAGCTTCTTTGCTTTTTCCATTCTTGCAAAGGAAGGCCATGAGTGAGGTGCAGGTAACGACATCTGGTGTAAACCTCCGACTCATCTCTTTGAATACCCTAACCGCCTCCTTCAAATTACCCAAAGAGGAATATCCATGGATGAGGCTATTATATGTGACATTATTAGGTCCGACACCATCATTTACCATTTGACCAAGGACCGTCTCTGCTTTGTCCATGGCCCTGGCCTTGCACAGTGCATCAATAACCGAGTTATATGTCACCACATTAGGCATAACGCCCTTATGTGCCATTCCATGGAACATATCGCATGCCTTGCCTACTTGGCCTTCCCTAAAGAAGCCATGGATGACGGTGTTGTACGCCACCACATTGGGAGTGCAGCCCAGGTCAGGCATCCTGTGAAGAAGCACGTTCACGGCCTCATCTGCCTGCTTTGCATGGCAAAGGCCCTTGAGGAGGGTGTTGAAGACGACTTGGTCTGCCTCCAGGCCCGTCCTGAGGAAACGGCCGAAGAACGCTAGTGCCAGATCCGGGCGGTGTGCACGGCAGCAGCAGTCCATAAGGACGCCATAGGTGAAGACATTTGGCTGCGCCACCCGTCGGCGGGCGCCTTTGGATATGAGGCTGAAGAGGGCGACCGTGAGGGCCGGCGCGCGGGCGAGGGCGGCGAGAAAGTTGTTGAGGGGGCGCTCCTGGACAGGATTGGCCTGCCGCAGCAATTCGTCGAACAGGTGGTGTGCGTCCGCCGGGGTGAGGCTGCCAGAGCGCGCACGCTCCGTGGCGGCGGCGAAGGCGGCGTGGGGATCCCAGCCCTGGCTGTGTGAGGGTTGAGAGGCGGAGGAGGAGTGGCGGGCGTGCAGGCGGAGGGGGAGGCGGAGGCGGAGTGACGACATTGACGTGGTGGAGGAGAAGCGAGGCATGGGCCTTGGTGTGTAGGTAGGTCCGGAGCAAGACAAGTTGTACCTAGGTGGCAACTTTCTGCTATCTAGTACCAGTACACTAGTAGTACTCATTTTTTGCATGTAAATTTAAATTATGGTCTCATATGGATATATTCAAATCACATAATTTATCAGAGTATAATTTTATTTTGAACAAAAATATAAATTTGGTTGCAGGCAGTAGAAATGTACTCTACTAGGAAATCATAAAATTATAGTCCCTCCGTTCCAAATTATAGTGCATCCTCGGTTTCCACGCTTCAATTTTAACCATAAATTTAAACAACGAGACCAACTGCAGTGGGAGCAAAGATTATATAATTGAAAACTTCTTTTGAATATGAATTCACTGGTATAATTTCCGTTCGTGCTGTAGTTGGTCTCGTTGGTTAGATTTATGGTCAAAGTTGAACCCCGGAAAGCGCGTTCGCGCTATATTTTGGAACGGATGGAGTAGTATTTTTAAGTATTCCCATAGAAAGAAGATATCTTTTAAGCATTTAGTTTTTTTTGGCATCATTTTTTTGAAACAAGACAAAAGATTTCTCATTTTCATTGATTAAGAAGAAAATAGTTGCCCAGTTAATTAACGGAAAACCGGGCGAAAACCGCTACAACATGCACATTGAATAAGGCACTCCGGCCGACCTAGCACTGACAAGACCACACACACCGCCGACGAGAGGACACCGTCGAGGCTACAAGCAATGTCATCGTCGTAGCCTCTCCACGAGTAGGCGACTCCGATTTCCTCGCTGACGACCCATCAATGACCCTCCGAACGAACGACACCTGAGGACCTCGACAGCCAAGCCAAACGATCGGCCGCAGGCGTCGAGGACCGACAGCTCCGATTTTGTTGATGAGCTTCACAGGAGAAAGTTGCAAGCCTCGCACCGACCTAGTCCAGTGCAACCTGCGGAGAGCACCGTCTGCCGAAACCACCCTCATGGAGTCATCATTGCCGCAGGTCCCACGCCGCATGCAGCTTCAACTTCTCTATCACAGTGAGAAACAAGCATAGACTCACCCAAAGACGAATCGAACCGCCGACATCAGAAGGACATGCCACGACCCAGCTCCGCACATCACCATCTTCGTCGTTGCACGAGTCACAACGCCAACCACTCGCATCACCGGCTGAGCACCAGCCAACCGTGACACCGTGCACGGCCAACCCAAAGGTAGCACGAGAAAGGATCGTCGGTCTCCAAAGCAACGGCCGAAAGGGGAAAAACGCCGTACGGACGACGTCGTTGCCCGACCCAGATGGGTCTAGGCTTTTTCCCGAAGAACCAAATCCGAGATTGTAGTAGGTTGAAGGACTCCATTGTTGGGGAACGTAGTAATTTCAAAAAATTTCCTACGCACACGCAAGATCATGGTGATGGCATAGCAACGAGAGGGGAGAGTGTTGTCCACGTACCCTCGTAGACCGTAAGCGGAAGCGTTATGATAACGCGGTTGATGTAGTCATACGTCTTCACGATCCGACCGATCCAAGTACCGAACGTACGGCACCTCCGAGTTCAGCACACGTTCAGCTCGATGACGATCCCCGGGCTCCGATCCAGCAAAGCTTCGGGGATGAGTTCCGTCAGCACGACGGCATGGTGACGATGATGATGTTCTACCGGCGCAGGGCTTCGCCTAAACTCCGTGACGATATGACCGAGGTGGAATATGGTGGAGGGGGGCACCGCACACGGCTAAGGAACGATCCGTAGATCAACTTGTGTGTTCTAGGGTGCCCCCCTGCCCCCGTATATAAAGGAGCAAGGGAGGGGCACCAAGGAGGAGTCCTACTCCCACCGGGAGTAGGATCCCCCCCCCTTCCAAGTAGTAGGAGTAGGAGTCAAGGAAAGAGGGAAGAGAAGAGAAGGAAGGAGGGGGCGCAGCCCCTCCCCCTAGTCCAATTCGGACTAGGCCTTGGGGGGGCGCCCAACCTCTCCTCTCTCTTTCCCCTAAAGCCCAATAAGGCCCATATACTCCCCGGCGAATTCCCGTAACTCTCCGGTACTCCGAAAAATATCCGAATCACTCGGAACCTTTCCAAACTCCGAATATAGTCGTCCAATATATTGATCTTTACGTCTCGACCATTTCGAGACTCCTCGTCATGTCCCCGATCTCATCCGGGACTCCGAACTCCTTCGGTACATCAAAACTCATAAACTCATAATATAACTGTCATCGAAACCTTAAGCATGCAGACCCTACGGGTTCGAGAACAATGTAGACATGACCTAGAACTATTCTCGGTCAATAACCAATAGTGGAACCTGGATGCCCATATTGGTTCCTACATATTCTACGAAGATCTTTATCGGTCAAACCGCATAACAACATACGTTGTTCCCTTTGTCATCGGTATGTTACTTGCCCGAGATTTGATCGTCGGTATCCAATACCTAGTTCAATCTCGTTACCGGCAAGTCTCCTTACTCGTTACGTAATGCATCATCCCGTAACCAACTCATTGATCACACTGCTTGCAAGGCTTGTAGTGATGTGCATTACCGAGAGGGCCCAGAGATACCTCTCCGACAATCGGAGTGACAAAACCTAATCTCGAAATACGCCAACTCAACATGTACCTTCGGAGACACCTGTAGTACTCCTTTATAATCACCCAGCTACGTTGTGACGTTTGGTAGCACCCAAAGTGTTCCTCCGGTAAACGGGAGTTGCATAATCTCATAGTTACAGGAACATGTATAAGTCATGAAGAAAGCAATAGCAACATACTAAACGATCAAGTGCTAGGCTAACGGAATGGGTCATGTCAATCACATCATTCTCCTAATGACGTGATCCCGTTAATCAAATGACAACTCTTTTATCCATGGCTAGGAAACTTAACCATCTTTGATTCACGAGCTAGTCAAGTAGAGGCATACTAGTGACACTATGTTTGTCTATGTATTCACACATGTATTATGTTTCCGGTTAATACAATTCTAGCATGAATAATAAACATTTATCATGAAATAAGGAAATAAATAATAACTTTATTATTGCCTCTAGGGCATATTTTCTTCATCCACAACGGCACCTTCAACAAGGGAAACGACGCCAGTAGGCGCCGCCACTACCGGCCGGCCATAGCCGGGCAAGCTTGCGCTTCGAGCAGACTCGACCAACACCCTCACACAACCAACACAAGCTGGCACGCACACCCCTGCACAACGACCGCGCCATCGCCTCACAGAGCCCACCATAGAGCACGCACACCCCCCTCGCTGTCGCAGGCAAGGCCAGCGGGATGACTGACCCTGAGGAAGACGAGAGACGAGCTGGATCTGAACGAAGAACCGCTGGATCTGGCGCCCCCTTGCCGCAGCAACTGCAACAACCACCAAGGGCCGGCCAGAGCAGCCGACCGAACGACTGAAGGCAGGAAAGGGGGGCCGCCACCACGCCCATACTCGCCGAGCAGGAGTCGCTGGACCGAAGCCCATGAGCTTGCCGACCATGCCACCGCAGCAGCCACCCGCCGGAGATGCAACTTCGGAGAATCTTCGCGCCGTAGCCGCCGCGCCCGACTGCAAGGAGGCGTGCCTTCCCTGCCATGAGACCGGGACGCTGCAGAGAGGCCCGGTCACCGCCGTCCACAACCCAGGCTTAGCCTGGCGGCTTCCTCCGACAACAGCGAGGGGAGGTAGGGAGGCGGAGGGGGCTGGAGGGGGTGCCCGATTTGGATCCGCACGTGTCC
>NC_057795.1:19882621-19883995 GCF_018294505.1 Triticum aestivum
AGGTAATGAATTTTGTGCCGTGAAACCCTGCCCAACGTTGTCCCAAACCTAAAGGTTGGAAGTCTACTACTAGTGGTGGCGGAGGTTCTCAATGCCTTCCCTTCTTCAGATGTGCCTAACATGGGTGACAAGCCCATAATGGTGTTTTGTGGTGCGAACCATGTCTTCCGATGTGGTTCGTTGTGCTCCCGGATCAGATGCTTTTGGGCAATCAACTAATGGACGGAAAGAATGGTGTTGGCGCTGCCTCCTCGCAACGCCGCTCTTCTTCCTCAGTGTTGCCTCTCACAACTCACAGAAGAGACCCAACACACTAAGGAGGAAACTCACACGCGCACACACTTCACCAGGATACAACTAGCTTTGCCTTTGCTCCTGGTGAGAACACATGTACTACATTTTACCACAGCCCTTTCGGCCGCCTCTTTTCTCATTCATCTTAACCAACTTAAATACTAGCTAAGTACAAGACTGACCCACGCATTAGCCAGCCGCCACTCTCGCGGCTGCTAACGCCCACTAGCCCATGCACTAGGCCACTAATCACAACTAACTCAATCTACATACATGCACCGCGCGCTTCTGCATGCACGACGCTGCTACCTCCAACGGCCCTTACTGCATGCACTAACAAACTGAAGTCTAACTCAAACTACGTACACGTACAGACTAGGCACGGCCACGAACCGGTGCCCAGTTCCACCGGCACGCACACTCGCCACGGCGCTGCGTCCCGCACATCCCACACGCACCCAACGTGCCCGACCGCATCAGTGTGTCCCGCACGTCCCGCACGCACCCGACGCGCCCGACGAACTCGACTGCATCAGACGCCGTGGCTTATTCCAACAAATGGCGTGATGCCACACGGGATGCCTGAAAAATGAACTTGGCATGATGACTTTCTCATGGCAGGATAGTGTCACGTTGATTACCATATCACGTCGAAAGCCAAATAGTGCTATGTCAAAATAGGCCGATAGAGATGGTAAATCAAGTCATTGGTGGTGTCAGTCTTAATTGCCCATTTCGATCCCGCAACGATGTTTAAGGCATTTTCTCACTACAAAAAAATCCCATGATCTATCCATCGTTAGCTAGATCAGACATCATCATCGCATCTCGCTTGGAGCTCCATCTTGGGTTGGTGGTGACCCAAGTATGAAATTTTGTTGTTGGGTATGACACTGGATCTACAAAATTTTCATAGAAAATGCATTCATCTGATAGCTGCAAAAAATATTTTGCAAAAATACAGTGATCCATAATACCAGCAAACAGACCCCTAATGTCTGCTATTCTAGATCACGCCATTTTCTTTTCTGTACCGCTCATGGTCCAAACGAGTTTCTTCTGAATTTTGTGAACTTAGCA
>NC_057795.1:19884340-19892701 GCF_018294505.1 Triticum aestivum
GAATTGAGCTCTGGAGGCAAAAAAATTCTTACAAAATATTTACCAAATTCTTGTTCATAAAGTAGTATTCATGGACATATACAGAACCAAAATGTGTAATGCTTCTGGGGGACTTTCCATTTATATTATTGTTGCAACCATTCAACACTAATTTCAAATTGTAATATGCAGATCACTGTATTAGTCGCGCCAGTTTATTCAGAGCAAATACTATTCAGGTCCAAGACAAACATGTGCATGGAGCTGCGGAAACCATTTTTTGGAGTATTTCTCAAAGAACAGTCCTGCTTCTGAAATTAGTACAAAAAATTCAGGTCCAAGACAAACATGTGCATGGAGCTGCGGAAACCATTTTTTGGAGTATTTCTCAAAGAACAGTCCTGCTTCTGAAATTAGTACAAAAAATTCAATTCCAAGACAAACATGTGCATGGAGCTGCGGAAACCATTTTTTGGAGTATTTCTCAAAGAACAGTCCTGCTTCTGAAATTAGTACAAAAAATTCAGGTCCAAGACCTTCACTTGTCAGCGAGTAATGAACTATTATGAGGAAAAAGAAAAGGCTGAACTTGAGATCTCCTAACATAAAAATAAAAAGACAATGAATATAACAAGATAATGAGATTCTGCGGTTCAGCATAAAAAAAGACTGTTCTGCAGTACCAAAATGTTAAGAGTTCAGCATAATTCCATCAGGCCCTGCACCAAGGAACAGATAAGAAAACCATGGCAAAGCTCACCAAAATCCATCAGACTCCGCCCCCTGGAAAAAGAGGTAAGATGAATGGACTGATCTATGAATTAGGACACACTTTTTGTTGGAGAAATACATACTACTACATCTGGATCCATACAACCTGTACAATGGCAAAAAGACTAGAAGCTGCAAAATAACTAGACAAGCGTATATGATTCAGACTTTTGCACGCTTTACAGGTCATCGTTTTTTCTTTTTTTTTTGAGGGTACAGATCATCCTAATCATCGAGAGCTTAGCATATACAGTAACATATTACGCTTCAACTGTCAACAAAACACCTCTTTAGTACTCCCTGCATCCCAAAATAAGTGTCTCAACTTTGTACTAACTCTAGTACAAAGTTGTACTAAGCTTGAGACACTTATTTCGGGACGGAGGGAGTACCATGTTATTATTAACAGCCCATATTATTAACAGGACTCACATATATGCTCCTGCCAAACTTTTAACAGAAGGTTTGAATGGCGAGGTAGTTGTACTAATTGGACCGCTATTGGTTAATATGCAGTGGCATAACTGAATGGACAGTGCCTCTGAGTTCTTCAAAATTGTTCCAACTTCCTTAGGGAGCTGGATACACGAAGACCAGGTTCATAGTCTGTCTATTATGAATTTAACATTTCTTTTCCTTTTTCGAGGAGGTGATTATCAGAACCAAGAGTAAAATAATCCCAATCCTAAATGGTTTGTATTATTATTGCTTGCCTAAAAGATGAAAACAAGTGACGAAACCTAAATCAAGATGAGCATGTTATAAATGGTAAAACGGGAGCAATTCCTAACATGTGCCTTTGGACGGTGTTGCAGATGTAGTAGAGAGGTTTTGCACACGATACCACGGCGGAGAGCTCTGTCATTGACGAGGCAGTTCAGGTTCATGGTGGAGGCACAGGTGTCCATGCCCTGCAGCAAACCAATGCTGTTGGAGAGCACCGCCACCAGTATATACTACCGAGCTGCGACATAACCAGCTCCAAAAGAAGCGTCGCGTCTTCAACTTCCTCTGCAAAAAAGAGGTTTAAGCCAGATTATTAAATACCTGCAGAAATGTAAGCCGTTCTGACAGACAGTTGTGAGATAGGACCCTGCAAATGCAAAGTAACCGAAGTACAGAAAGATGTTTAAGCAACAAGAGCAAATTTCTCGGCTTCCAACAGTACAAATGTTTGGAGTGAGATATTTCGCGCTTAACTCTTTAAAAAAATTACGAAATCAACACAATGCCGAATATTGCAGTTCAACATGCATACAAAATTACATCAGGCTCAAAGGAAGCACATGACTTTTATGTTCTGTCTACGAGGAACAGAGGAAAAGAACACGGTAAAGATTTGAGGGCCGGATTGCTACCGCTGCTCAAATGGTTGAACGGATCAAGCGTGGTTACCTGATTTTCCAATAGGCAGCAACCTTGGAGAAAATCCTTATGACCTTCAGAGCATGATGAAACATAGTCAATGGATTCACCTTTTCAGCCTTAACAGCTTTCGTGGCCCATCATAGTGACATCCCAGCTTCACCTTCAACCTGAACACGTGTGTTCATTAAAAAACAATTTGATGCACAACAACTCTGAATTGGACATAGTCTCGCGAGCACAGTAGTCCAATTTTCAGATAGAACCCGTGACAATGATGAAGTCCGGCATCTCCAAGTGCCCAAAAACTTCATCCTTGATCTGCAAAACTACTTCACAGAGTGCAGGCTTTGCTGCCCACTGAGCAATACAAGGCACCATGCTTTTTCATTGTCAGAATGGGATCCACCATGTTGCCAGATTTTATAGCACTTCTCCTTGCCCCTGGGGCAACAGAAGACCATTGAATACCAAGGCCACCAGTATACGTTTCAGGATTAGAAGATCTACCAACACTGGTGGTTGACCTAGTGACAAACCCCCCAGATCTTTCTCCTTGGCTCGTACAGTTTGAAATTACTAATCAGAGTGCACTCAAACTTGCAGCATTTCCAGTTGAACGACGATGATGGTCCTGAGTAAAGAACCTGGGATATGGAATGATTAATCTCAGAATGAGTAGAGAGAACAGAATCAACAAATTAACAAAGACACGATGTGATGAAGTATATTAGTACCTTACAAAATGAGTCTTAACCCCATAAGAAGCCTATAATGTATCCACACTTGCTTTTGGCTCTTATGCACGAATAATTGCTTTACTTAAAAATATGAAGACGTGCAGTACAATTTTAATAAGTTCAACTCGTTTACCAAGTCTAAATGTGGGAATACACCATGGATCTGCAAAAATTCATAGAAAATGATTTCTTTGTGAGCTTCATAAAAAAATGCAAAGGCCCTTCACAAGCCATTTTAGTAGTGTCCAAGACCTTCACAAGCCATTTTCTCAAAGAGCGGTTCTGCTAAATTAGTACTACAAGAATTTCAGGTCCAAGACCTTCACTGCCCAGTGAGTAAATGTACAATTGTGAGGAAGGAAGAAGATAAAAGAAAATGCTGAACTTGACCCCTCGTAACAGAAAATAAATTAGGCATCGAATATAATGAAATAACCAGGTTCCGCGTTTCTACAACGTACAGCTAAAAGAAAAGAAGCACCCCAATTGTTCTATAGTAACAAAATGTACCAAGGAACAGAGGAGAAAACTATGGCAAAGCTCTCCAAAATGCGACTCTCTCAAACAAAAAGGTATGAGATGAATGAACTGATCTGTAATTTTAGGGTACACTATCGTTGGATAAAATGGGTAATAATAATGACCCCGTTTTATTAACAAAACAGTACAACATGTCAGTTTATTAGTGCCTGCTTTCTGTTCATACTGGGGCCCGCTTGCGCAGGGTCTGGGGAAGGGTCCGACCACTTTGGGTCTATTGTACGCAGCCTTTCCCTACATTTCTGCAAGAGGCTGTTTCCAGGACTTGAACTCGTGACCTCATGGTCACAAGGCAGCAGCTTTACCACTGCGCCAAGGCTCCCCTTCCTTTCTGTTCATACTACCAAAGCCAAAAAGAATAGAGAATTTATCACCTCTATCGAAGGAACAGAGAGGTTCAAAATGCATCAAACATACTATATCCTTATTATAGGCATACTGCGATGATATGCAGAGTATTGAATAACAAAGGAACATGCTAACAGTCGATGAAATTACGGACAGAACCATATTACCTCTGAACATTGATCTGTATCAGTTTGTGCAACTACAAAGAATATTGATATTGTGATTCCCAGAGATAACACCAGCATGATCTAGTTAAGCCAAGTTACAGCGTTAAACACAACATTGTGCTGCATCGATCATAACAAATAATTTGGAACAAGGCCCTAAACTAACATGTATAACCAACTCCAGCATATACGAAACACTAACAGTTACAGAAGGTCTAGAAGCTGCACAAATAATAACACAATTACATAAGGATATTTGATTCAGACTTTTGCATGCTGCCTCTTCACAGATCACCGTAATCATCAAGAGGATGGCATATAACATATTACACATCAACAGTCAATGAAACACCTCTCTAGTACCCTGTTATGATTAACTAACCTCAAACTAGCTTCAGCAGGGACAAGCTCAGCTCTTCAAATTCTTTCTCGAACCAGACAGAAGGGGCACGCTCGCTGAATAATCTGACCATGCGTATCTGGCGGCTGAAAACGATTGCATCTTCAAGGGAGCCACCCAAAACCGACGGGAATTGGTTGACTCAATTCCGTGTGAGGCTAAGCCATGGATGGTGGGAGAAGCAAAGGCACTTAGACGCCAGCCACTACATGCCCCGCCCGACAGTCTCCCGTAGTTGTTTGGCTAGCAGACTGTACAGCTTCAAAAAAAAACTGCTGCTCCTTCTATTTGAGTTTTTGCAGGCCTAGTTCTGCCTTTTTATTGGTGCTGCAACTGAATTGTACTCTATGCGTCATCCTGATGCCTTGTTCTAAACTGACTTCCTATTTACATATAGAAAATGCATTTGTTGTCTAAGCAGATGGACCCACGGCAAGTGAAAGAAGTTAAATTTCAGATATCATGTACCAACTATTCAACTGTGGCTGCTTCTTCCAGAAACTGATACTTTGTAGGGAGCAATTTGATGTGTTCTCTATATTTCCCTTTCCTTGAAAACAGAGAGATCAGCAGTGAAACAGTTTTAGCTTCAAGGGAGTAGCTCTTTGCATCAACTTTAGACATATAATTTCCAGCCTTGACCATCTCTCCTTTTTCCAGTAACCTTCTGATGATATGATTTAACATATAAGAGTTGGCACTACAGCCGCTCTTCTCCATCGATAAAAAAAGATTGTCAGCTTCTTCCACTGGACCTTCTTTTATAAGATTTGTCATCATTATGGTGTAGGTAACAGCATTAGGAACCAAGCCATTGGCTGGTATAGCAGCAAACAAATCCTTAGCTTCTTGGTTTCGCCGAACCCTGAAGAATGCACCAATCAAGATATTGACAATTGCAATATTGAATTTGACATTCATTGTACTTAATTTCTTGGACAGCGTGATTGCTTCACCGGTGCAATTATTTCTACAAAGTCCACCAAGAACTATAGAGTATGTATCAATGCACACACTTACTCCAGATTCAACCATCTCATTAAACTTCACCTTTGCAGCAACAGTTCGTCCAGCCAGAAATAATCCATCCAGTATGACGTTATAATTAAAAGTTGTAGGTTTAAGTCCCTTGCGCAGCATCTCTTTGAATAGAATAAGCCCGTCATCAATCCTTCTATTTTTGCAATAGCCATTAATAAGTATACCATACGTATTGTTACAAGGTTCTAAACCATATGACACCATATCATCAAACATTTTTGTTGCATCCTCCATCTCGCGGACTAGGCAGTATCCACCGATTAGTAAATTAAAGATGGGAACATCAGGCCTCATACCTATGTGCAGCATCAAGTCGAGGATATCCCGTGCTTCAATTACCCTTCCTTCCGTGCATAGGTTCTGCATTATTGAATGGAAGAACTTAATATCAGGAGGACGCATAGCTTTGTTCCTCATTTCAGTAACCAATTCCTTTGCTTTCACTAAATCCCCATGTGTACAAAAACCCTGGATTAGGGAATGATAAACAGTTGCATTCGGTCGTACTCCCATATCAACCATCTGGTTAAATTTGTCCATAGCAATGTCCAAGCTACCCATTTTGCAAAATGCATGTATTACAGTTGAATAGGTGACTACATCTGGACTCACTCCTCGCTTGTGCATTTCTTTAAATATAAGCATAGCCTTATCAAGCTTCCCAGATTTAGCATATGCATTAATCAGTATGTTGAAGATACGACAGTTAGGTAGAATACAGTCTGTTGCCATTGAGTTGAAGAGATTGATCATGTCAACTAGGCATCCTTCAGTGGCATACCCATGAAGGAGAATAGCATATGAAACGGTGTTAGGTTTCAGGCCCTTCATGGCCATGGAGTCAAAAAGTTCTGCAGCTTCTTTGCTTCTTCTGTTGTTGCAAAGGGAGGCCATGAGCAAGTTGCAAGTAAAAACATCTGGTATGATACCCTTACTTGTCATCTGTTTCAGCACCCTGACCGCCTCCTTTGAATGGCCTGAAGAGGAATATCCATGGATGAGGCTATTATATGTGACATTATTAGGTACGACACCACTATCAACCATCTGACCAAGGAAATACTCTGCCTTGTCCATTGCTCTGGCCTTGCACAGCGCATCAATAACCGAGTTATATGTCACCACATTAGGCGCAACGCCCTGCTGCGCCATTCCATGGAAGATATCGCACGCCTTGCCTACTTGGCCTTCCCTAAAGAAGCCATGGATGACGGTGTTATACGCCACCACGTGGGTGGTGCAGCCGAGCTCAGGCATCCTGTGCAGCAGCACGTCCAGAGCCTCATCTGAGCGCTTTGCGTGGCAGAGTCCCTTGAGGAGGGTGCTGAAAACGACTTGGTCTGCCTCCAGACCCGTCCTGAGGAGACGACCGAAGAAGGCGAGTGCCATATCAGGGCGGTGTGCGCGGCAGCAGCAGTCCATGAGGATGCTGTAGGTGCAAGCCGTTGGATGTGCCACACGTCGGAGGGCGCCTTGGGATATGCGGCTGAAGAGGGCAACCGTGGCGACGGCCAAGGCGGCGTGGGGATCCCATCCCTGGCTGCGTGAGGGTTGCGAGGCGGAGGCGGAGTGGCGGGCGTGCAGGCGGAGGCGGAGTGGCGACATTGACGCGGCATAGGAGAAGCCAGGCATGGGCCTTGGTGAGTAGGCCGTGAACTCTGGAGCAAGACGAGTGGGGATGTAGTGTAGTCTAGTAGTCCGGATATTCATATCACATACTACTACTAATTTGTAAAAGTATAACTTTTTTTGAGGGTTAAGTATAATTTTATTTTGACCAAGAAAATAAATTTACTAGCAAGCCCAAGAAATGTAGTACCGGGAAGCCATAAATGTACTAGGTGAAGACTATATCAAGTGGTTATTGGTTCTAATATTATTCTATATCTATATTTGCTGATTCTAATTTCGTCTTCGTTTTTTCTACTTTAAATAATTTGAAATTTCATTAACGTTTCAAAAAATTTAAAAAAACGAGAATTTGAAAAAATCTTTAAAAATTGATAAATGTTTGTGGATTCCGAAAATGTTCGTGATATTTAAAATTGTTCATGCAACAATATTCACAATTTTATAAACAAATGTTCAGCAAATCAAAAAATGTTCATGATTTTGAAAAAAGTTCGTGTAGTAAATGATGTTTTTAAAATTGAACAAAATTTTGCCTATTCAAAAATGTTCATGAATTGAAAAATATCCTAAAATTTTAAAAAACTGTCCGTGACATACAAAATAGCTTAGTCATTCATAAAATGTTTGCTGATTCAAATACTGATCGTGCATTTAAACAAATGTTCGATAAATCAAAAATATGTTCGTGAATTTCAAAAACTGTTCCACCAGTTTCCAACAAAATGTGTGTCGATTCTAGAAATGTTTGCCTATTCAAGAAAAATGTTTTAAAAAAATCACAAACTTTTTAAAAATATATTTGCAATTAGCATAAAATTTTCAAGAATTCAAATTTTTAATGATTTTATAAAATGATCAAAAATTTGTAAAAATGTTCACGGTTCCAGTTATGTACACGAGTTTAAAAAATGGTTCATGATTTTGAAAAAATGTTCAAGATTTCATGAAAATTAGAGTGATGGTGTATTACGGTGATGCGGCAAAATATGGTCATGGCATTGAAGATTATGATTTAATTTTTCTTTCGTTGCAGCGCACGGGCCGTTTTGCTAGTAAGTATGTACGCATGCACGGATTCATTGCTTGATGGTTATGGATGTGCTTAACATTTTCTAAGAGAAAAATGGCTACGTATATGTGGTGAAAGATTAATCTTAACCATATAAGAAGTCTATAATGTATGGCCACTTGCTTTTGGCTCTTGTGCTGGAATCATCCTTATACTTTAAGTGGTGAATCTATATTACCGTTTTTAATAAACAAACTTTTTCCTCCGCGGATGATTCCGGTAGATCCATCAATAGGCTATCCGGGTGTGATTATTTGACCGAAGGGGAAACAAGGAGGCGGGTTTACTCAGGTTTCGGCCCTCTCTCTC